>NC_057797.1:582152081-582452081 GCF_018294505.1 Triticum aestivum | reverse complement strand
AGCACCATGCTCCGCGCTGGCTGACGACACTGCCGAGGAGCGGCTATGCCCGTACACATACGGAAGCGCTATGCTCCGCGCTGGTGATAAACAACTGAGGGTGGCCCCGGGCCGCATCAACCTCAGGGAGCCCAGAGCTCAGTGTCTAGCCTCATCGTAATGCCTCCCCTCGGGAGTGTCGCGCGAGGGGGCTGGGCACGGGGGCTGCGCCTGGGTCACGCCCAGACGCACGCCGTCCAGCCAGCCCCCCCCCCCCCGGGCCTGGTTCGGCACGCGTCTCTCCCCGAGCGTAGCCAAGGTAAGAAGGCCGTTTGAGCGTCAAGGGGGACTCCTGAGCATCGCGACTCAGGAGCCTAACTGGTCACGTAGCCCCTCACTCCTTAGTTCCGAAAGGCTAACGGCGGTTGAGGTATGCACGCACATCTTACCTCCCTACTTGATGTTCGTGCACCAAGGGGGACTCCTGAGCATCGCGACTCAGGAGCCTAACTTGTCACGTAGCCCCTCACTCCTTGGTCCCGTCCTGGTTTCCGGTTGGGGCTAACGGCGGCTGAGGTATGCGCGGGGCCGGGCTCTGCCGGCGTAGAACATAAGCAAGTAGGAAGGAAAAGCGTAAATCTCAAGGAATTCAAAAGCAAATATTACAGTCCACACTGTTATCTCAATGCCAAACACAAGTTTAAACACCTCCCCGAGGCATGATACATGTGCAGGAATTAAAGGCAGGACAGGAGCCACAACGGAGTCACTTGTCGGTGGTGGAGCAGCGCGGAGTGGGTTCACCTCATGGAGCAGTGGGGTCGGTAGCGCCTTGCTTCGGCTTGGTGCTGCAGGCCCGGAACTTCCCCAGCAGAGCCTCCGCGTGACCCTTCATGGCCTCGGCAGCGGCAGCGGCACGCTCGCCGCTTACTGGCTCCAGCAGGCTGTCGAGGTCGACGCCGGGATCGCGAAGGTAGATGTGGGTGAGGACCCGCGTCAGCGCTGCAGAAGACAGGACACGCGCCTCGGCCTCGGCCGTGGGGCCAAGGCCAAGGGAGACATCTTCAAGAGCACTAACCAGGAAGGGAAGCAGCTTGGCGGGGCCGACCTCGGCGCCAGCCAGCGGGCTCTCCAGGCCGCTGTCGTAAAGCGTCCTCAGCGAGGAGAGAGCCTTCGCCTCCATCTCCGTGAAGGCCACGCAGTCCTCGGCAAGAACCAGGGCCTTGTCGTCCAGCTCGGCATTCCTCGCCCCCAACTCCTGCTCCAGCGCGCCTAGGCGGTCGCGGCGCTTCCTGAGCTTGACCTCCCTCTCCTTGACGGCCGCCTCGCGAGCCTTCACGCCTTCTTCCTGCTCTTGGCGAAGGCGGAACTCTTTCACGAGCTAGTCCCGCAGGCCTTGCAGCTCGTCCTCCAGTGCCTTGCAGCAACCACAGACGTCGACCACCTCCCCCAGGGCTGCATCACAAGCAGCCTTCGCCTCAAGGACGGCCTGCTTCTCCTCATCGCAAGCCGTCGAGGCTTGGACCAGCGCCGCCCGAATCGAAGCATCGGAGCGAATCCATCCTGAAGCCAGCCCCAAGCGCCCGGCCACCAAGCGAGGGTCGGCGCCAAGAAGATCCTGCCGCAGCCGGTCCAGCTCAGCAGCAGCACGATCCAGAACGGCAGGAGGAGTTGAAGAGACAGCAGTCGGTGGAGTAGAAGGAGAAGGCGGCAGGGCGGCCATAGCATCCTGAGGCGGAGTCTGCTGCGCCCCAACGGCTGTAGTGGCGGCAGCAGGCAAAGGCACCTCAGGAGTCACTTGGGCCATGGGGGCTGAGCTCGCCCCTGCCGGCTCAGCCAGGCCTCGCGAGGACGACCGGGCAGGAGAAGCCCGTGCGTCGCGGTCACCCTCCTTCACGGGCAGAGGCGCTGCCACAGATGGAACCTCAGGAGCTCCCTTCGGCTTCTTTGCTGCGGGCGCCAGCCTATCCAAGAGATGCGGACGTCAAGCCTTAGAAGCAGAACAAGAAATAAAGACAAGAATCAAGTGCTTACGGGTCGTCGCCAGTGAGCTCAAGCGGCCTCTGACCAAATTTGAAGCCCGAAAGCCAGCTAGAAGGGTCAACCTCGGGAAGCTTGGAGGCGGAAGGTGCGTCTGCGGTCCGCCTCGGGGCCGGGGCAGACCCGCGGGAGATCAGCCCGGTCCTGTCCTTCTTCGGGATCGGGGGCAAGCTCCCGCCGTCCTGCTCGCCATCATCCTCGTCTTCATCGCTCAGAGAGAGGCGGAGAACGCGGGACCTGCGCCGGGGGAGGGGAGCCCTCGACTCTCCGTCAGTCACCTCGGAGTCAGGCCCTTTTTCCTGCTCCCCTCCTTCCTCCTCTTCGCTGGAGTCGTCGAAGGGCACGTCCACCGGTTCCTCGGGAGTTTCCATGGGCACGGGCCCATCCCTGTTGAAGATGGGCATGGACTCCACTACCTGCTCCCAGTCGTCGCAGGGGAACAAGAGCGTAGGAGCACCCTCCAACCTCACCACATCGCCCCCGACCAGAGATTGGAGGACCGCAGCCAGATCTCCGTCGGCCAAGGCCGCGGGGCTCGGATGGGGCCTCCACATCGGAAGTGAGTACTGCCGAAGCGGAGCCAGCTGGTGCTCCAGGAATTCCCTCAGCAGCGACGCGCCGATCAGCTTCGCCGCCGCCATGTTGGCCGGCCTCAGATCCGCGTCCATCTTCTCCAACACCAGCTTCGCACGGGGGTCCACGAGCTCCGCTCGACCCCAATCGCTGGAGCTCGTGGGTTGCTCCGTGGGCAAGATCAGCCGAGGGTGGATGCGCCCAGCATCCGCCAAGACCCACTTGCTCCTGAAGCCCTCAATCCTTTTCCCGGGGTTTGAAATGGCAATGGCGCCACCGTACGCGATGAAGCTCGCGCACGCGGAAGCAGGACCGCGAGAGGTCCGAAGGTAGAAGTAGTGGCGCAGCAAGGCCACTGAGGGCTGCACCCCTACATGAGCCTCGCAGTAATAGGCGAAGATCGCCAGGAGAAGGACGGAGTTGGGGTGGAGATGTAGAGCCTGTAGCTTATAATGGCGGAGGACAGAGAAGAAGAACTCGGAGAAGGGAGGCACCAGGCCAGCCGCAATGGCGCTTACGAAGAATGGATAGAAGGTGCTCTCTTGACCCTCAGGGGTGGCGGAGCCAACCTTGAACACCTTCGCCCCGTCAATGCCCCGCGCCGCCACCATCCGGCACAACCGGGCGAGGCTCGCCTTCGACACGTTCGGCGAGTCCAGGGCAGACAAGTACCAAGCTACGGCCGGGGACTGACGAGGCTCCATGGCTTCCTAGGTCACGCGGTCGGAGTGGATCTGGAAATTTTGGAGGAAGGAAGGAGAGGCGCAAGAAAGGGGATCTGAGCAACAACCGGAGAAAGCAAAAAAGCAAAGCCTAGGCGGATGCCGCTCCTTTATCAACTCGCGCGGTTGCTAAGGCACTCACGTCCAATCAACCGCCACACGGCGCCCAAGGCCGCAGGCTGATAGGGCCCGTGGCGCTTCGCTCTTGCCCTTCCGCCTCCCTGCACGGCCAAGTCCGGGCGCGCCTTGGGCCCGGGGGCTACTGTCGGCGTTCTGGGAACGGGGTTCCCCAGACTTGCCTGCCTGCGGCCTGCGGCGTGGCTCAAAGGGGGGCCCAGCGCGGCCCATCTTCAGCAATACAGACCCAAGACCCTCACGAGGGGCCAAGCCTCGTGGGGCGGACGACACGGAGCTTCCTCAGGCACGGCCTCACCAGGCTGGCTCGCGAGGAGGCGGAGAGATCAAGGCGGGGTACCTCACGAGGTTCCCGTGACGCAAGCCATGACGACCAAGGGCGCTAGGCGGGCGCCAGCCCACGCAGTGTCCTCCTTTCCCCTTTGGTGCAAAGGGGGCAAGCGCAGCCGCGGAGTACCGAGGCATCAGGCAAAGGTTGCCATTTCATTGCAACAAGACCAAGACTAGGAGGACTGCAAGACGGAGGTCATCATGGAGCCCAAGATGGCGTCACCACCAGAGCTTTGTGCAGGCGAGGACCAACTTTAGTCAGGATAAGTGTACCAGATGTTCCCCTTCAAAATGGCCAATTGTTGGCGCCCTTCCCGCTCAATATTTGGGAAGAGGCCCATGACCATTGCCTATAAATAGGACTAGCCACCCATAGGGAGGGGAGGTTCGAGATCGAGCATCGAGGATCAAGGATCGGATCGAAATCAGAGAGAGAGAAGGGTGACTGAACTCCTCCTAGCAGTTCGTCCCCCCAGCCAAGAACAGACCCTCGCGAGGATGTTCTTCCTTGTATTGTTCATCATCATCATCCCAAGAGGCAATCCACCACACCACACACTGGAGTAGGGTATTACACCACAACGGTGGCCCGAACCAGTATAAACCCTGTGTCTCTTGTGTTGTTCTTTCCATGGCTTATATCTTAGCGAGGCGGAGGGGTGCAGGTAGGTAGAAGGCGAAATCTCCGCGCGCACCCCAGTGTTCGAACCTCAAGGGTCTGCCGAAACCCGAAATCCGACAACCACAATCCCCTTCATGGATTTCTCGCAAAATCTCACAGCCCTCTTGAGGAGAAACACAACGTTGAATTGCTCCTGAGACGCTATAACGATGTAACTCCCCGTAGATTATGGTCATGGACTTGGAACGCCGGATTATCTGTCGGGCCGAGGTTTCATCCTCTGGTAACTCGCCCCGGTTCATGTAAGCCAAATATGGGATTTTCCAATCCGGTATGACATGCAAAGCTGCCACCAATTGAGCCTCCGGATCAGGAATAGCCAACTCTTCCTCTGTTGGTACCTTAACCAACGGATTATGCAACACGTCAAGAAAGATATTTGGTGGAACCGGTTTACATTGAGAACCAAGGCGAATTAAAGCGTCCGTCGCTTCGTTCTTGCTCCGGTCTATATGGTCCACCTGATAACCCTTGAAGTGACCAGCCACTGTGTCCACCTCTCGCCGATATGCAGCCATAAGGGGGTCTTTAGAGTCCCAAGTGCCAGACACCTGTTGAGCCACCAGATCTGAATCCCCAAAGCACTTGACCCAGCTTAAGTTCATCTCCTTAGCCATCCGAAGACCGTGGAGCAAGGCCTCATACTCACCTCCATTGTTAGTACAAGGGAACATTAAACGGAGGACATAACAAAACTTGTCACCTCTTGGGGAGGTTAGTATGACTCCAGCCCCCGAGCCCTCCAACTGTCTGGATCCATCAAAGTGAATAGTCCAGTACATATTATCTGGCTTTCCTCTGGTGCCTGCAACTCTGTCCAATCATTGATGAAGTCCACGAGTGCTTGGGATTTCATCATTGTGCGAGGTATATATTTGAGCCCATGAGGTCCAAGCTCAATAGCCCACTTGCCAATCCGGCCAGTTGCTTCTCTGTTTTGAATAATATCTCCCAGAGGGGCTGAACTGACCACTGTGATAGGATGGCCCTAGAAATAATGCTTAAGCTTCCGGCTTGCCATAAACACTCCATATACCAGCTTCTGCCAATGTGGATACCTCTGCTTTGATTCAACGAGTACTTCACTGATATAATAAACCGGCCTTTGAACCGAATACTCCTTTCCAACTTCCTTGCGCTCCACCACAATCGCCACGCTAACAGCTCGGGCATTAGAAGCCACATATAGCAATAACGGCTCTTTATCAATCAGGGCTGCAAGCACAAGCGGTTCATCTAGCTTCAGATCCTCAAACGCTTTATTAGCCGCCTCGCTCCAGACAAAATCATCTGTTTTCTTCAGCATCTGATATAAAGGAATAGCCTTCTCCCCAAGATGACTGATAAACCGGCTCAAAGCCGCAATCTGGCCAGCCAAACGTTGAACGTCATTGATACACGTCGGTTTAGACAAAGATGTGATTACTGAATTTTTTTCCGGATTAGCCTCAATACCTCCGTTTGATACCAGAAATCCCAAGAGTTTGCCAGCCGGGACACCAAAGACACACTTTTCCGGATTGAGCATCATCTTGTAAACCCGGAGGTTGTCAAAGGTTTCCCTCAAATCATCTATCAATGTTTCCTCCTTTCTGGATTTTACCATAATATCATCCATATATGCATGAACATTACGCCCGATTTGCTTATGAAGACAATTCTGAACACAACGTTGATAAGTCGCCTGGGCACTCTTAAGCCCAAAGGGCATGGAGACATAGCAGAAGGCTCCAAAGGGAGTGATGAAAGCTGTCTTCTCCTAGTCCTTAACTGCCATTTTAATCTGATGATAACCAGAGTAAGCCTCCAGAAAACACAAACGGTCACAACCCGCTGTAGCATCAATAATCTGATCAATACAAGGGAGGGCAAAGGGGTCTGCAGGGCAAGCTTTGTTCAAGTCTGTGTAATCTACACATATACGCCAAGTGACGTTTTTCTTAAGAACCAGCACCGGATTAGCTAACCACTCTGGATGAAAGACCTCCACGATAAACCCTGCGGCCAACAACCGAGCTACCTCTTCACCGATAGCTTTCCGCCTTTCTTCATTGAAGCGACAGAGAAACTTCCAGACTGGTTTAAACTTAGGATCAATGTTAAGTGTGTGCTCAGCGAGTTCCCTCGGTACACCTGGCATGTCAAAAGGTTTCCATGCAAAGATGTCCCGGTTCTCACGGATGAACTCGATGAGCTCGCTTTCCTATTTGGGATCCAGGTTAGCGCTGATATTGAACTGTTTGGATGAATCGCCAAGAACAAAATCAACCATCTTAGTATATGTGGCCGATTTAAACTTCGACGCCGGATCATGTTCCGTAGTTTGTTTTTTCAGAGAAGTCATATCTGCCAGATCAACTTGGTCTTTATAAAACTTCAGCTCCTCCGTGGCGCAAACCGACTCAGCATAAGCCGCATCACCTTCCTCACATTCCAAAGCGATCTTCCTGCTCCCATGTACGGTGATAGTCCCCTTATGCCCTGGCATTTTAAGCTGCAGATAAACATAACACGGCCTTGCCATGAACTTAGCATAAGTCGGCTGCCCAAACAAAGCATGATACGGACTTTTTATTTTCACCACCTCAAAAGTCAATGTTTCTGATCTTGAACCATGATCATCTCCAAAAGCCACCTCTAAGGCTATCTTGCCCACTGGATATGCAGACTTACCAGGCACTACACCATGAAAAATAGTGTTTGACGGTTTAAGATTCTTATCTGTCAACCCCATACGGCGGAATGTATCATAATATAGAATGTTGATACTACTTCCCCCATCCATGAGTACCTTAGTGAACTTATATCCCCCAACTTGAGGGGCCACCACTAAATCCAGATGACCCAGATTGTCAACCGGGGGGTGATCCTCTCTACTCCACAAAATGGGTTGCTCAGACCAGCGCAAATATTGAGGCACCGCCGGTTCAACAGAGTTTACTGCCCTCTTATGAAGCTTCTGATCACGTTTACACAAGCTAGTGGTGAAGACATGGTACTGCCCACTATTTAACTGCTTAGGATTGCTCTGATAACCCGACTGTTGCTGCTGGCTCCCCTGATGGTTGTAACCTCCCTGGTTGCCCTGATTCCCTTGATTATTGTATCCGGTTTGATTGCCCTTAAATCCTGAACTAGAACTGCCACCTCCGTAACCCGGCCCGTGGAAACCACCTCCTGAACCGCCGGGCGGCCGTTGTCATACTTAAACATATTGGAATTCTTGAAATCTCGCATGATATAGCAATCCTTCCAAAGATGCGATGATGGCTTCTCCTTGGATCCATGCTTTGGACAGGGTTGATTTAACAGGCGCTCCAAATTGGGGCCTGAACCGCCACCTCTCTGGGGCTGCTTACCCTTACGGCGCTGACCATTCTCCTGAGCATTGGTGTTAGCCACAAAGTCCAAACTATTGTCGGCCTTGCGCTTACCATTGTTGCCATGGCCTGCCGGATTATGTTGCTGCCCCTTGGTGTTGCCGTTCTTTTTCCCTTTCCCCGGTTTTCCCTCCTCTGAGTCGGGGTCTTTGGTAGTATATGAATCGGTGTATTTAACCAAAGCGGGCATAAGCATCGACATATCATTGCAGTGACGTTTGAGCCTTCCTAACTTCTGTTTGAGCGGCAAAAAACGTCAATTGCCCTCCAACATTAGCACTGCAATATCTGCATTGATACGATCCGATTAATGCAAAATTGCTGAGACCCGCTTTACCCAATGGGTCGTGGACTCCCCCTCCTCTTGGACACAAGCGGCCAGATCCACAATTGACATTGGCTGCTTACAAGTATCTTTGAAGTTTTGGATAAACCGGTGCTTCAATTCGGTCCATGATCTGACGGAGTTAGCTGGTTAGCTCTTCAACCAAGTACGAGTTGTTCCTTCTAACATCATGGTGAAGTATTTAGCACATACTGCTTCATCCACATCCAACATCTCCATTGCCATCTCATAGCTTTCAACCCACGCCTCTGGTTGCAGATCGGCGGTGTAATTGGGTACTTTACGAGGTCCTTTGAAATCCTTGGGCAGTCTCACATTACGCAAAGCGGGGGTGAGGCATGGCACCCCTAAGGAACTGAATACCACCCCCGGCTCAACTGAAGCAGTGGGGTGAACCGGAGTAGGTTGACGGACTTCGTGCAGAGCTGCTAACTCGGCCTCCTGATTTGCGCGACCATGATCCACCACATCCTACGCATTGGCACCTCCCCCTGCCGGGTTGTGTCCTCGTGGCGAGTTACGGTGTCGTGCACTGCTTGACACGGCTGGTTCATCCTCAGCATGCCTATTATAGCTCCGTCTTGGACGGGGGTGGAATGAATCCTCTCATGACTGTGCGAATATGCATGTTGCTAGTTTAGAGCTGTTTGAAGGAGATCTCTGGCCCATCGTGCTTCAACCGCAACTGGTGACTCACCGTTGGTTGGGAGGGCTATTAACCGTGTAGCGGCGGCCACAATGTTGTCCAACGGGTTGGAGTAATGCCCGGGAGGTGTTGGAACATATTGTGGCACAATGTTATTCTAACGAGGCGGGTCCATCGTGTGCGGCTGAACCGGCGCCCCTGTTCCTCGTGCCTCCATCCGGTTTAATATCGAATGGTTACTAGTTCCTGCTCCTGGCGTATTGAAGAGATTTCGTGGCTCATAACCCGACGGGAGATGCGATCGGTACCTTCTTCGCATGACTTCTTCGGAAGCATTCTGATCCAGCCTAATCCGATAGGCCCGAGCTTCCAATTCGGCCCGTTCTGTAGCCATCCTAGCGTTCTCTGCCGCTAGGTCAGCTTTAGCCTGGGCTATCTGATCCTTTACCTTTGCAATCTCCGCGTTGTGCTGATCCCAGGCTGCTGCATCCACCTCTGCGGTCATCAGTGTTGCCAAAGCGTCGAACAAGTCAGACAGGACTTGAGCTGGAGACGGCGCAGAGCTTCTTGCCCCTGCCGGTGTGGCCGTTGTTGAACCGGAGAGTATTGCTGCGGCAGCTGAGGAATGAGGCGCCGACTGTGTACCGGCCATGAAGATAGCGGCCCGGTTTAGCAGATCGGGGGAATCCGGAATACTATTGCCCTCGGATCCTCCGCTAATCCGGCCATCCTGCAACTGATAGAGCGATTCAGTCTCTCCAGAAGACTCGTCGTCGGAACAGACAACGGTTTCTCCATCGGATGCCGGTTCGTCCTCGTATTCTACCCCATGGATGACGCCTACGAAAACATGCTTCACCGCGAGCTGAACCGGCGGAGGGCTTGCACGCTGAGCCGTCTCGATGATGTTGGTGCAGATGTCTGGCTCAGGGGCCGGTTCGCCAATCTTGCCGATGAAGACATGAATCCCACCAAAGGGGACCCGACACCCGTATTTGATTGAATCGGCCTCAAGACCCCATCCTGCGTTGTCGATGTAGAGCTTGCCGTGACGACTCTTTGTCATCCGGCCCACAGCATATCCCTTGAGTCCATCAAAGCTGCCCTTCAAGAACTCGAAACCATCGTGCGATAGCCCCACGGTGGGCGCCAACTGTTGTGGGTTTGTCATGGCAGATGTCCTTGTGGAAGGACTTAGTCGTGGAGCCATCGCAACGGGTTAGCTTAAAGGGGTTAAACCGGACAAGGGGACACGGGGCGTTTTATACTAGTTCAGCCCCTTCGATGAAGGTAAAAGCCTACATCTAGTTGTGATTGGTATTGCTTGGGTTTCGAAGGCCAGGGAGCGAATCCGCTTTGTCTGGCTCTTGAGTTGTTGTATGTCCCTAAACCACTGCCGGGTCGTCCCTTTATATACACAGGTTGACGCCCGCCGGTTTACAGAGTCCCGAAGCCAGATCATAAACATGTCTGGTTCGGTCTCTACACTTCCTATCTTACAAAGCAAGTTACATAATTAAGTCGGTTTACATCTACAGGCCTTAATTCGCCTCTGGGCCTTGGGCCTTCGTAAAGCACAGTCATACTTACATCTTCATGGGCTTCCAATCTTAATAAAGCTAATCCGGCTACTCCTGGCCGCTTTACATCCAGTAGTAATATCCCCAACACCTTTCGTACCGCTGCTTGAACAAGGCGACATTTGCTGAGTAGATGCCTTCCTTCGACGAGTGGGGACTGCGTCTAATCGGCCTCATGGGGCCCCGTGAGAACCCCATCATCGTGGTTCCTCTCCCTACCGCTGGCGTCGAGCTCTCCCCAAGTGTGGATGCAGGGGGCGAGCACCGCTGGGGGCCGATGGTGAAGGTGCCGAGATGCTGATGCCGCCCTGGGCTCCCGAGGCGTCGTCCTCGGGGACAAGCGACTCTTGCCCTGGGGCGGCAGTTGAGGGGGCAACGCAGCCTGTGTCTCCCGAGGTCGGGGATCCTGAGGCCTCGGCCGGTCGCTGTGAGGCAGAGCCTGGTAGCTCCCCTCAGCTTGGCGCTCCTGAGGCTGCCCCTTCGAGCGCTTCTCCAGCTGCGCCTCGTGTCGGCCGCCATGTCCAGCACTTAGGCCGGCTTTGAGTGGACTTCAAAGAGCTCCGCAAGAGGAGGGGGTCCCCAAGAAGCGGCACCTTCGGGCCGTTAAAACGAAGAAAGTACATCGCCATTGATGAGTAAGTACCTTATCTTGGTGATTCTCCGTGTGCTGCTTCCCTTCCTAACGATGTCTCTTCAGGATCTCTTCGGCCAAGGCCGCGGAATCTCCTGGGAAGCAACCTCCTCTTGCCTCGTTTCTCCCGCTGGACTCGAGCATTACAAGCCTGCGCGCTACTCATGGCGTGGAGTTGACTGGGGAAGCTAGCCCATCGACAAGGCACCTTGAGCTCGCGCCCTCGCCGTCTCTCCTTCGCGGCCTTGCTTGGAGTACAACAAGCATGCCAAGGGTTCCTCCCCTGGTTGTGGACGACAGCTGGATGGCTTCGGTCTTGGGTTCCTCTTCAAGCAGCGGGCCTCCACTCGTTCAGGCTCCTTGCAAGGCCTGGCCCACAACTGGGCGGGCGCCAGCCCCCAGCCCCCCGCTGAAAGGGGGCGAGCCGCCTTGGGCCCCATTCGCGGTCCCCGCGGCGGACGACGGAGTCAGCAGCATGCTCGAGTCAGCGCAAGAAAGGAGCGTTGTCTGCTATGAGCTCTTTTAGGAGGCGATGGGCGCGATGAACCGGCTTGGTGAAGAGCTCGCGGACGTGGACGCGCACCTTGTGGTCGAGGGTCTTCGGCTGGTGGAGGAGCGGCATAAGTTGAAGGTGGCTATCAACCTTGGGCACCACCAGCGCGAGCTCGATAATGCGAAGGCCGAGGCTTCCCTCGCAGCCTCCCGTGAGGCCTCCTCCCGAGCTCTGGAAGAGGCTCGGGAAGCTGACCGCCGTCGCGAGGTCGTGGAGAAGCGTGCGTGGGAGCTCCAAGCCTAGAGCGCCATCTTGGATCAGTAAGTGGAGGCGCACAGTGCCGCCCTGGCGTCGTTGAGGGGGACGCCTGCCGAAGAGGAAGAGATCTGGAATTGCGAGGAGGCACTGGCGCTGGAAGCCGTGGAGGGTAGCCTTGAGCTCGAACGACTAGAGACAAGGGAGCGTCAAGTTGCCCAGGCGGAGGATGCCGTCGGCGCGCGCGAGGCCAGGGCCCAGGAGGAGGTCGATCGTCGGGTGGCCGAGGCTCGCACAGGTCTTGAGGGTAGGCTTGACCTGAAGTTGAAGCTCGCGGAAGCTTAGGCCGCTGGTAGGACTGCTGCCCTCAAGTCCAGGTTGACCGAGGTGGAGCAACGCGAGGAGGCCACCGCAGCTACCCTGGTCTCGGCGCAGGCCGAACTGGCCTCCGCACGCACCGAGCTGCTCCCCCTTCAGCAACGGGTCACCGATGCCGAGTTCGTCATGCGGCAGAACAGGGAGGAAGTGCTTCAGCGATGAACGCTGGAGCACGTGCACGCCCCCATGCTCCAGGACCTCAGGAACAGGGCCAACATCGCCCTGGGCCACATCTGTGATGAGAATGCCCCTCATCCCCATGTGAACAACTACGCCAGCCACCTCCGCTTCTTCACCGACGTGGTGACGTGCCTGGAGAACCATTCCGAGAGGGCTCGCAAACTTGTTGAAGAGAGGAGCCGCGGCCTTCTCGGGCGTGCATTCTCCCGCATCTTCAGCCATCTCCAGAACGCCGACCCCAACTTCGCTTTTGACGCCGCCATCGCTCCTGTACCCGAGGCCATCCGGGGTGACCTGTCGTGATCGGTGGAAGACAATGTGGACGCGCTGGTCAGAGCCTTCACTTCTGATGACGATGGGGTGGTGGTCACGGCGGACGCGGGCGATGTGGTCGACGATGGTGAGGGTGGCGCTGGTAAAGGTGATGGTGATGCCAGCGATGGTGGCAATGATGCCAGCGACGCATCTGAGGACGATCCGGGGGACGCGGCGAGCGACATGTCTGGCTGATCCCGTGTTTCCCAGCTGTTTGTCCTGCACACAGAAGCTCGGGCGTAGCCCTTGAGGTTGAAAGAGAATTTTTGGAGAGGGAGCCCCTCATGTAAATATACTACTGCTTCTATCTTTTTAGGTTGAGTTGGGTATGTGTCTTCGTGAACTCACGTATCCTGGGGCAAGGTTGCTATTGCGGTTCACCTTAGCCTGGACCAGCCCAAAACCGACTCATGAGATTGCAAGTTTCCGGGAAGCTCCTGAGGAGTTCGTCGACACGCCTGAGGGGGGCGCGTGATAAGCAAGCGCTAGCCATGGCACGACATGCACGTGGCATGTGTGTGTCATGCCCAGCCCCGCTCACAAGGGGGAAGCAGCAGGCATGAACTCCGAAATAAGGCAAGAACCAGATAGCAAGAGATCGCTTCCAACGAGAAAAGGCACCCCCGCACGCATCAATGAAAATTCAATTTCAACTTAAATCCAAATCCAGAAGGCAAGGTTACAGAAAAGAGATCCAAAGCAAGTGGTCACGTCCGGCGCCTAGTCTAGTCTTCATGTCTTCTCACTGGCGCGGAGGTAAGTGCTGCCACTAGGACGTGGGAGGGAGCCCCCGAGGCCCGAGGGCGGCACTCGTGAGACTCCGGGGCGTGTACAGCCCCACTCGTTATTACGTGAGAGTGTCACGGGCAGAGACCTTCACAGGCGTGAGCCTTACTTCATATCGCCAGACGAGGGGCCCGCCTTGCGCCACCCCCTACCGCCGTTAGGATGACCGAAGACCAGGACGGCACCAACGAGGGCAGAGGGGACGCTAGCGGCGCCCTCGGCGACCATGGGTCCTCTGCCGGGGGTAGGCTCTGGAGCACCTCCTCGGCAGAGGGCCTACCTTCGAGGGGACGAGTTGTTCCGCGCGGCGCTGGGGAGGGCCTTCGTCCCGGCTTCCTTCCTGCAGCCCCCAGCGTGCCCCCTGGCGAGAGGGAGGCCGATGAGCTGGGACCACCACCTGCTGCTGCGAGCCGATCCCCCTGCGCACCATGGTTAGCGCAAGCCTGTTCCTGAGGAATTAGTGGTACCCTATAGCTGTTTTCGTCAACGCGGTTGGCGAGGCTTCTGGAGGGGTCCTGAAAGGCGCTGGCTTCTAGCGCCTCCTCCTCCCAGCCCGACTCGAGGAACAAGCCAGGGTCGTCTTCCAGCATGTACTCCTGGTCCACCATGCGGGGCACATAGGCCTCCGAGGCTGCCGCCTCGAAGGCCTCGCCATAGTGCCCTACACTCCACATCGCCCGACATAGCGTGCCGCCTCGAGGATGGTAGGGTTGCATCCCGCCTGGACCGTAGGTGGTAGCGCTCGTACCCGCGCCCAGCGGAGGTGGTGCGGGCGCGACTGGAGTGCAGCTATGTTGCTTGCGCCGGTGTCGATGAAGCCTGGTGGTGCGCCTGTAGGCATGCGGGCGCGGCGTGGTCCGCCATGTGACCCGGCCGCAGCTTGTGGCATGACCAGAGAACAAAAGGGTGGCGCTCCTGAAGCTGCGACATCCAAGAGCTCGGTGACGCGCTCTAGCAAAGCATCCTGATCGCTCTCCATCAGCCGGCACCGCAGCAACTCCCGCGCCACCGTGAGTGCAGCCTGCATGTTTGCCTACTCCCTTCGGGTGTGTGGTGACGTCGCTGCGGCGTGGCTTGCAGCCCTTGCAGCAGCTCGCGCATGTCATGGGGTGAGGGTGGACGGCGCCTGGCCGCGCCGCCCGCACCCCGTAGCATCAAGTGGTGCTCATGCCGCTTGGAGCATGGGGTTGAGGTCTTCCTGGGCAGGCGGCGCCATCCGGGCTGGCCAGGCTGCCCATCGGTCGGCGTTGGTCCTTGAGTCACCGGACATCGGAACCGCGGAGCATCGATGAATCGACTGACAGGAGAGAGGCTCCGGTGCACCCCTACCTGGCGCGTCAAATGTCGGATCTCGGGTTCCGGCAAAACCCTCAAGGTTCGAACACTGGGCTGCGAGCGAAGATCACCCCCTACCGAGCCACGTCCTAGCTTCGCTAAGATCTCACGGGCTAACTCGACGAACTCGCAACACAAAGGACACAAGATTTATACTGGTTCGGGCCACCGTTGTGGTGTAATACCCTACTCCAGTGTGGTGGTGGTGGATTGCCTCTTGGGCTAAGGATGAACAGTACAAGGAGAAGAACAGCCTCCTGAGGAGAGGTGTTCTTGTGCTTAGTGAACTTGTGGTTGTCCGGACCCCCCTAGTTATGGTGGTGGCTAGTCCTATTTATAGAGGCCCTGTCCTCTCCCCAAATATTGAGCGGGAAGGGAGCCAACAACGACCAATTTGAAAGGGGACAACTAGTACATCTTATCCTGACAAAAGCAGTCTTCGCCTGCAAAAGGCTCTGGTGGTGACGCCGCCTTGGGCTCCATGGTGACCTCCATCTTGCCATCCTGCTAGTCTTGGTCTCGTTGCACTGATATGGAAATCTTTGCTTGACGCCTCGGTACTCCGCGCCTGCGCTTGCTTCCTTAGCGCAAAAGAGGAAACAGGGAAACTGTGCGTGCTAGCGCCCGCCTGGCCTTGGTCGTCATGGCTCATGTCACCGGAACCTCGCGAGGTTTGTCTTGCCTTGGTATCTCCGCCCCTCACGAGCCAGCCTGGTGACGCCGCTCCTGAGGAGGTCTTGTGTCGTCCACCTTGTGAGGCTTGGCCCCTCGCGAGGGTCTTGAGTGCTTGTTGGTGAAGGTGAGCCGTATGGGCCCGCTCACAGAGCCACACCATGGGCCGCAGGCAGGCAAGTCTGGGGACCCCTGTTCCCAGTATGCCGATAGTATATGGTGCAACCAGAAGGTTTTGTCGATCCTAAAGGTGCTAACAAAGTGTGCAAGCTCCAGCAATCCATTTATGGACTGGTGCAAGCCTCTCGGAGTTGGAATATACACTTTGATAGTGTGATCAAAGCATATGGTTTTATACAGACTTTTGGAGAAGCCTGTATTTACAAGAAAGTGAGTGGGAGCTCTGTAGCATTTCTGATGTTATATGTGGATGACATTTTGTTCATCGGAAATGATACTGAATTTCTGAATAGCATAAAAGGATACTTGAATAAGAATTTTTCAATGAAAGACCTGGTGAAGCTGCTTATATATTGGGCATCAAGATCTATAGAGATAGATCAAGACGCTTAATTGGACTTTCACAAATCACATACCTTGATAAA
Source organism: Triticum aestivum (assembly GCF_018294505.1). Taxonomy (NCBI): domain Eukaryota; kingdom Viridiplantae; phylum Streptophyta; class Magnoliopsida; order Poales; family Poaceae; genus Triticum; species Triticum aestivum. Next base: position 582,436,018 of record NC_057797.1, on the reverse strand, counting down.
GTTTTGAAGAAGTTCAAAATGGATCAGTCAAATAAAGGGTTCTTGCATGTGTTACAAGGTGTGAAGTTAAGTTAGACTCAATGCCCGACCAGTGTAGAAGATAGAGAGAAAATGAAAGCCATTCCCTATGCCTCAGCCATAGGTTATATCATGTATGCAATGTTGTGTACCAGACCTAATGTGTGCCTTGCTATTAGTTTAGCAGGGAGGTACCAAAGTAATCCAGGAGTGGATCACTGGACAACAGTCAAGAACATCCTGAAATACCTGAAAAGGACTAAGGATATGTTTCTTGTTTATGGAGGTGACAAAGAGCTCGTCGTAAATGGTTACGTCGATGCAAGCTTTGACACTGATCCGGATGACTCTAGGTCACAAACCGGATACATATTTTTATTGAATGGTGGAGCTGTCAGTTGGTGCGGTTCAAAGAAGAGCGTCGTGGCGGTATCTACATGTGAAGCGGAGTACATAGCTCTTTCGGGAGCAGCAAATGAAGGAGTCTGGATGAAGGAGTTCATATCCGATCTAGGTGTAATACCTAGTGCATTGGGTCCAATTAAAATCTTTTGTGACAATACTGGTGCAATTGCCTTGGCAAAGGAATCCAAATTTCACAAGAGAACCAAGCACATCAAGAGGCGCTTCAATTCCATCCGCGATCAAGTCAAGGAGGGAGACATAGAGATTTGCAATATACATACAGATCTGAATGTTGCAGACCCGTTGACTAAGTCTCTCTCATGAGCAAAACATGATCAGCACCAAGATTACATGGGTTTTAGAATCATTACTGTGTAATCTAGATTATTGACTCTAGTGCAAGTGGGAGACTGAAGGAAATATGCCCTAGAGGCAATAATAAAGTTGTTATTTATATTTCCTTATATCATGATAAATGTTTATTATTCATGCTAGAATTGTATTAACCGGAAACTTAGTACATGTGTGGATACATAGACAAACAGAGTGTCCCTAGTATGCCTCTACTTGACTAGCTCATAAATCAAAGATGGTTAAGTTTCCTAGCCATAGAATGATGTGATGGACAAGACCCATCCGTTAGCTTAGCATTATGATCGTTTAGTTTTTCTGTTATTGCTTTCTTCATGACTTATACATGTTCCTCGAGATTATGCAACTCCCGAATAGCAGAGGAACACCTTGTGTGCTGATACGTCTCCAATGTATCTATAATTTTTGACTGTTCCATGCTGTTTTATTATCAATCTTGGATGTTTTATAATCATTTTATAGCCATTTTATATCTTTTTTGGTACTAACCTATTGACATAGTGCCAAGTGCCAGTTGCTGTTTTTTCCATGTTTTTACATCGCAGAAAATCAATATCAAACGGAGTCCAAATGCCACAAAACTTACGGAGATTTTTTATGGACCAGAAGGAAGATGTTGGACCCTGGTTGCACCTGGGGGAGTCCCTAGGAGGTGACAACCCACCAAGGCATGCCAGGAGGCCCAAGCGCGCCCTGGTGGGTTCTGCCCACCTCGGGTCCCCCCGCCCCCGGACCGCCTCTTTGCTCTACATATACCCCAATATTTCTAGAACCCTAGGAGAGTCGACGAAATATTCATCCAGACATTGTAGAGTCTAGAACCACCAGATCCAATCTAGACACCAACTTGGATGGGGTTCACCACCTCCATTGGTGCCTCTCCGATGATGCATGAGTAGTTCTTTGTAGACCTTCGGGTCCGTAGTTAGTAGCTAGATGGCTTCATCTCCCTCTCTCTCTCTCTCTCTCTCTCTCTCTCTCTCTCTCTCTTGATTCTCAATACAATGGTCTCTTGGAGATCCATATGATGTAACTCTTTTGTGGCGTGTTTGTTGGGATCGATGAACTTTGAGTTTATGATCAGATCTATCTTTTTATACCATGAAAGTATTTGAGTTTCTTTGATCTCTTTTATGCATGATCTCTTATATCCTCGTATTTCTTCTCCGATATTTGGGTTTTGTTTGGCCAACTTGATCTATTTATCTTGCAATGGGAAGAGGTGCTCGGTAGTGGATTTGATCTAACGGTGCTTGATCCCAGTGACAGAAAGGGAACCGACCCGTATGTATCATTGCTACTAAGGATAAAAAGATGGGATCTATATGTACCACCATAGATAAACGTATCTCCTCTACATCATGTCATTGTTCTTATTGCGTTAATCCATTTTTCCATGAACTTAATACACTAGATGCATGCTGGATAGCGGTCGATGTGTGGAGTAATAGTAGTAGATGCAGGCAGGAGCCGGTCTACTAATCTTGGACATGATGCCTATGTAATGATCATTGCCTAGATATCATCAAAATTTTTTGGGGGTTCTATCAATTGCCCAACAATAATTTGTTTACCCACCGTTTGCTATTTTTCTCGAGAGAAGCCACTACTGAACCTACGGCCCCCTGGTCTTGTTTCTCATATTTTTACCTTTGCAATCAATTTTTCTCTTGCTTTTATTAAGATCTATTAAACCAAAAAATACTTTGCTGCACTTTATTTTATTTGTGATCTATTTATTCAATCTATCACAACTTTCTCCCGTCCATGCACCATTTAAGGCGTCGTTACCCGAAAGGGATTGTCAACCCCTTTAACATGTCGAGTTGCGAGTGGTTGTTATTTGTGTGTAGGGGTTGTTTACGTTGTGTTACTTGGTTCTCCTACTGGTTCGATAACCTTGGTTTCATATCTGAGGGAAATACCTACCGCCGATGTGCTGCGTCATCTCTTCCTCTTTGGGGAAATACGATGTAGCTTCAAGCGACATCATGTGCTATCTAACATCACAATGTAACTGGGTGATTATAAAGATGCTCTACAAGTGTCTCCGATGGTGTTTGTTGAATTGGCATAGATTGAGATTAGGATTTGTCACTCAGTGTATCAGTAGGTATCTCTAGGCCCTCTCGGTAATGCACATCACTATGAGCCTTGCAAGCAATGTGACTAATGAGTTAGTCACAAGATGATGCATTACAGAACAAGTAAAGAGACTTGCCGGTAACGAGATTGAACTAGGTATGATGATACCAACGATCGAATCTCGGGCAAGTAACATACCGATGACAAAGGGATCAACGTATGTTGTTATGCGATTTGACCGATAAAGATCTTCATAGAATATGTAGGAGCCATATGAGCATCGAGGTTCCGCTATTGGTTATTGACCGGAGATGTGTCTCAGTCATGTCTTCGTAGTTCTTGAACCCGTAGGGTCCGCACGCTTATCGTTTGATGACGATTTGTATTATGAGTTATGTGATTTGATGACCGGAGTTTGTTCAGAGTCCCAGATGAGATCACGGACATGACGAGGAGTCTCGAAATGATCGGGACATAAAGATTGATATATTGGATGATGTTATTCGAACACCGGATGAGTTCCTAGAGGTACCGGATAATTATCGGAGTGCAGGAGGGTTATCAGAACCCCCCCGGGGGAACTAATGGGCCTCGGTGGGCCTTAGTGGGAAGAGAGAAAGGGCTAGGATGGGCTGGCCACGCCCCTGGGTCCGAATTGGACTAGGGGAAGGGGGCGGCGCCCCCCTTTCCTTCCCCTCCCCTTCTTCCTTCCTTCTTCCCCCTCTTCCTTAGGTCGAAACCTACTAGGACTTGGAGTCCTAGTAGGATTCCCCTCTCCTGGCACGCCCTAGGAGGGCCGGCCAGCCTCCCCTCCCCTACGAGGGTGCTTACGGAACTCTCCCTCGTCCTCAACTAGATCAAGAGTTCGAGGGACGTCATCGAGCTGAACGTGTGATGATGGAGGAGGTGTCGTACGTTCGGTACTTGGATCGGTTGGATCGCGAAGACGTTCAACTACATCAACCGCGTTATTAAACGCTTTCGCTTTTGGTCTACGAGGGTACGTAGACATACTTGTTGGGGAACACAGTATTTCAAAAAAAATCCTACGATCACACAAGATCTATCTAGGAGATGCATAGCAACGAGACGAGAGAGTGTGTCCACGTACCCTCGTAGACCGAAAACGGAAGCGTTTAGTAACGCGGTTGATGTAGTCGAATGTCTTGACTTTGATTCTTGACTTGATCATGGATGGAATTGAAACGTCTCTTGATGTGCTTGGTTCTCTTGTGAAATCTGGATTCCTTTGCCAAGGCAATTGCACCAGTATTGTCACAAAAGATTTTCATTGGACCCGATGCACTAGTGTTGACACCTGATTTTGGCAAGATACAGATTGCAATGAAGATGGTCTCGAGTGAATGAGTTTTCAGCATAAAATATTCACGTCACCGAGTGGAACCACTTTGATGTTTCGGTTATATTCATTCGACAATATCTTACGGACCGAAACTATACTCCGAGTGGCATAGTTCAATGTTCCGAGTGGTTTTTGGCCAATCACGTCTTCAAGATGACCTCGGATGAAGGAGCACTCTTAAGAAATTGTCTTTGTCTCGTCGAGGCAATCGATTTTGATATATAAATCATCTCAATCCGAGTTCATATGCAAAAGTTAGAGGCAATATACTGCAGACTGAACCTCAACGGAAATATGGCGCGAGGTGCCAGACACTTGTCTGATAAGTTGCGCGAGTAATTCGGCCATCAATGCGGCCTTGAATCGAAAAACCTTCAACATGGAAAAGTTTCGTCTCGTCGAGCCGATTGATTTTCATATATAATTCGTTTCAATCCGAGATCATATGAGGCCTGGAGAGACAAATCAAGATCAGGCTATGTTTTCAGTCGGAAATACGAGTGAAAAGTTTACCATCCGAGTGAAAGTTTACGGTCGAGTGAAAGTTTGCTGACCGGATGAACTTATTATTATCCAAGTGGAAATGTAGTCATCCGAGTGAAAATATGATCATCCGAGTGAAATTGCCGTCTAGGTGAAAATATTCCGAGTGAAAAGATTACCATCGGGACGAAAACTTGCCGATTGAATAAGATAGTGCCTTCCGAGTGGAAATATAGACATCCGAGTGTATAAGATAGTGCCTTCCGAGTGGAAATATAGTCATCCGAGTGGAAATATACTCATTCGAGTGAAAGATTGTCTTCCGAGTGAAAAAGTCCAATCGGACGATCCGAGTGAAAGTATCTAATATCCGAGTGGATGAGCTCAAGTCCGAGTGAAATTGAACATGTGCTTGAAAGTTTATCAAAATGACCTTGGATGAAGAAGTGTCCAATACAGAAGTTGTGCGTATCACCAGGACAGTAAATTTTGATTTTGGAGTCATCATCATCAGAGATAATATATAGCCTACAAATTCACTACGAGAATCGGATAATCCAGTCTACTGCAAAACCGAGTCCGACTGGAAGATAAAGATGACCTCGAAAAGTATTCAAGATGGCCTTATTTGAAAAAATGATCAACATGAGAGTTGTTCGTATCGTCGAGGCGCACAACTTTGATATTTGGGCCATCTCGATCGGAATCATATGCAAGCCCGGCGGCCCGCACAAGAAGGAAGACAGGGTTTGGGCCAGATTCAGACTGAATCCGAGTTGGAATAGAATTAGGACTCTAGAACGTGAATTGATGTAATTTTTCTTGTAAGGAAAGCCTAGATGAATCCTTTACTTGTACGGGAAGTCCAGCCGCCTCTTATATATGTTGGGGGTGACGGCCGATTGAATAACACACAATCGAACAAATCAATATACTACTTTTTCATCTACGTTTTATCTCTCCACCGTTTCTCTCTCTCGTTCTTCGCAGTTCTTCGTGTTTGAGAGCTGCGAATTCCAAGGCTCTAGGGGCGAGCGAATCGACCTAGGGCAGCCCATAGCCGCCGCACTCCCTGACGGGGTCCCTCCCGGGGGTGTGGGGTTTTCGGGTCTGCAAAAGCGCCTGTCGACTGTCTTGCGTATCGCGTTGTCGGTCGGGTCTCCTTCGACGTGAGCTGCGGTGCATCACCCCCGGCGTCGAGGGTACACATGACGTGTTCGTGTGTCAACACACTTTTTGGCGACTCCGCTGGGGAACGAAGATCAATCGTCATCATCCACCATGTCCGATCTTCCCAAGCCATCTGAGGTAAACGCCGATAACATCATTAAGCCCAGTCTTGATGAGATATCGGCCGATCATCGCCAAGTTTATGAGGAGTACAAGAAGGCGCGTGAGGAGAAGGACTTGCAGGAGTTCCTTGCAAAGTTCAAGAAGGATCGCCAAGGCAACATCACTCCGATTAAAGAAATCAAGTTCCCTCCTCTTCAAGCCGAGCAGGTTAAACCCTTTGTAAGTACTGCCTTTTCTCCTGAGCAGTGGGCTGAGATTGAAAGTCGTATTGCTGATGGTTACAATCTAGTCTATCAAACTTTAATAGAAAATACTAATGCTCAGAAGAATATATCTCAATCGTCTAGTGGTAATAATGGTGTAGCTGCTAGTGTGCAAAACCCTAATCTGGCTTTACCTATTGCATCGGCGCCTCCCGTGCCGATGACTTATTATCCTACCCAAACAAATCAGATTGTGACTACACCCATTAATCCTATTATGAGCATGACAGGTTCGGTGGCAACGCCGAACCAAACTCTACCTACAGCTACAACCACTCGACCACTACCAAATTATGGGTCGACATACATGCCACAATTCCTACCCACAACTAGCAACCCTACTCCTTCTATGCCACTGCCACAAGCTACATCGTCCACTATGGATGATGGTCTAGCTAATCTTAGAGAGGAGATGGCTAAGATGCTTCGAGAAAATTTTGGAGTTGAGTTACCTCGGAATCGGATTTACCAAAAGCCTACCCCGAGTACTTTGATGCCATCCAGTGCCCTCCGGGATATAAGATTCCAGATTTTGTTAAGTTCAATGGAGAGGGCACAAAAACCACATGGGAGCATGTTAGTCAATACTTAGCACAACTAGGTGAAGCAGGCTCACTAAATGAGTTGAAAGTGCGTTTGTTTTCTTTATCTTTAACTGGTACTGCATTCTCATGGTTTTCTTCTTTACCACATGGTTCCATTCGGGTTTGGTCACAGCTAGAGCAAAAATTTCATGATCACTTTTATAGCAGCGACAATGAACTCAAGTTATCACATCTAACATCGGTTAAACAGAAGCATGATGAATCGGTCTCCGATTACGTCAAGAGATTCAGAGAAACAAAAAACCGGTGTTTTAGTTTGGTGATAACCGAGAGAGACTTGGCAGACCTAGTGCTGAGTGGTTTGAGAACTCCCATTAGAGAAAAGCTATAAGGTTATGAGTTCTTAAATATCAACCAAGTCTTACAAAGGGCTTTGGCTCAGGAAAGCCGAAGCAAAGATCTCAAAGAAGTGCATAGATACAAAGCCGATCGTCCAAAGATGAATATGGTGGAATATGATAGTGATCACTCGGACCATGAGGGTGATGTTTTTGCTACTGAATTTGTTTGGCCATCTAAGGCCAAACCCTTTACTTGCAATGATCTGAAACCGATTCATAAGAATCGTGATGAAGAGATGAAGTTCACTTTTAACATTGCTAAGTGTGATAGAATATTTGATGCTTTGCTGCAGGCTAAGATTATTAGAATATCTCATACTTTACCGCCGTTTGAAGAGCTAAAACGGCGTGCTTATTGCAAGTATCATAATTCTTTTTCTCATGCTACTAACGATTGCAATGTTTTTCGATGACAGATATAATCGGCCATTAATGACGGGCGATTGAACTTTTCTGAGATGCAAGTTGATAAACAGCCTTTTCCAATGAATACCATGGATTTGGAGGGGAAGAAGCTACTCATTCGGCCGGAGGTACCCGAATCTACTAATGTCATTATTGGTGAGCCCAGGAAAGACAAGGAGGACAACAAGGTCTTGGGGAGACAGGTTGTGCTTGGTAAGCAACTCGATGGCAAGGAAGTGATCAAAATCACCATCAAGAATCCTACACTCGGGGGACAACTGCAAGTGCAAGAAAATGCTCGTGTGAGATTTGTCAAGCCCAAGAGTCCAGAAATTAGCAAGTGGAAAAGGAATGAAGTTAAAGTACAGCGCAAGCGGATCAAGCCAACTTTTGATATGTTGCTATCCAAGTACACCAACCAAGTGGAAATGTAGTCATCCGAGTGAAAATATGATCATCCGAGTGAAATTGTCGTCCATGTGAAAATATTCCGAGTGAAAAGATTACCATCGGGACGAAAACTTGCCGATTGAATAAGATAGTGCCTTCCGAGTGGAAATATAGTCATCCGAGTGAATAAGATAGTGCCTTCCGAGTGGAAATATAGTCATCCGAGTGGAAATATAGTCATCCGAGTGAAAGATTGTCTTCCGAGTGAAAAAGTCCAATCGGACGATCCGAGTGAAAGTATCTAATATCCGAGTGGATGAGCTCAAGTCCGAGTGAAATTGAACATGTGCTCGAAAGTTTATCAAAATGACCTTGGATGAAGAAGTGTCCAATACAGAAGTTGTGCGTATCATCAAGACAGTAAATTTTGATTTTGGAGTCATCATCATCAGAGATAATATATAGCCTACAAATTCACTACGAGACTCGAATAATCCAGTCTACTGCAAAACCGAGTCCGACTGGAAGATAAAGATGACCTCGAAAAGTATTCAAGATGGCCTTATTTGAAAAAATGATCAACATGAGAGTTGTTCGTATCGTCGTGGCGCACAAGTTTGATATTTGGGTCGTCTCGATCGGAGATCATATGCAAGCCCGGCGGCCCGCGCAAGAAGGAAGACGGGGTTTGGGCCAGATTCAGACTGAATCCGAGTTGGAATAGAATTAGGACTCTAGAACGTGAATTGATGTAATTTTTCTTGTAAGGAAAGCCTAGATGAATCCTTTACTTGTACGGGAAGTCCAGCCGCCTCTTATATATGTTGCGGGTGACGGCCGATTGAATAACACACAATCGAACAAATCAATATACTACTTTTTCATCTACATTTTATCTCTCCATCGTTTTTCTCTCTCATTCTTCGCTGTTCTTCGTGTTTGAGAGCTGCGAATTCCGAGGCTCTAGGGGCGAGCGAATCGACCTAGGGCAGCCCATAGCCGCCGCACTCCCTGACGGGGTCCCTCCCAGGGGTGTGGGGTTTTCGGGTATGCAAAAGCGCCCGTCGACTGTCTTGCGTATCGCGCTATCGGTCAGGTCTCCTTCGACGTGAGCTGCGGTGCATCACCCCCGGCGTCGAGGGTACACATGACGTGTTCGTGTGTCAACAACTAGGTATTACACCTAGATCGGATATGAACTCCATCATCCAGACTCCTTCATTTGCCGCTTCCGAAGCAGCTATGTATTCCGCTTCACACGTAGATCCCGCCACGACGCTCTGCTTAGAACTGCACCAACTGGCAGCTCCACCATTCAATAAAAATACGTATCCGGTTTGTGACTTATATTCATTAGATCAGTGTCAAAGCTTGCATCGACGTAACCGTTTACGACAAGCTCTTTGTCACCTCCATAAACGAGAAACATATCCTTAGTCATTTTCAGTTATTTCAGGATGTTATTGACCGTTGTCCAATGATCCACTCCTGGATTACTTTGGTACCTCCATACTAAACTAATAGCAAGGCACACATCATGTCTGGTACAAAGCATTGCATACATGATAGAACCTATGGCAGAAGCATAGGGAATGACTTTCATTTTCACTCTAACTTCTACAGTGGTCGGGCATTGAGTCTGACTCAACTTCACACCTTGTAATATAGGCAAGAACCCTTTCTTTGCTTGATCCATTTTGAACTTCTTCAAAACTTTATCAAGGTATGTGCTTTGTGAAAGTCCAATTAAGCATCTTGATCTATCTCAATAGATCTTGATGCCCAATATATAAGTAGCTTCACCGAGGTCTTTCATTGAAAAAATCTTATTCAAGTATCCTTTTATGCTATTCAGAAATTTAGTATCATTTCCGATCAACAATATGTCATCCACATATAATATCAGAAATGCTACAGAGCTCCCACTCACTTTCTTGTAAATACAGGCTTCTCCAAAAGTCTGTATAAAACGATATGTTTTGATCACACTATCAAAGTGTATATTCCAACTCCGAGATGCTTGCACCAGTCCATAAATGGATCGCTAGAGCTTGCACACTTTGTTAGCACCTTTTGGATCGACAAAACCTTCCGGTTGCATCATATACAACTCTTCTTTAAGATATCCATTAAGGAATGCAGTTCTGACATCCATTTGCCAAATTTAATAATCATAAAATGCGGCAATTGCTAACATGATTCCGGCGGACTTAAGCATCACTACGTGTGAGAAGGTCTCATCGTAGTCAACTCCTTGAACTTGTCGAAAACCTTTCGCAACAAGTCGAGCTTTGTAGACAGTAACATTACCGTCAGTGTCAATCTTCTTCTTGAAGATCCATTTATTCTCTATGGCTTACCGATCATCGGGCAAGTCAACCAAAGTCCACACTTTGTTCTCATACATGGATCCCATCTCAGATTTCATGGCCTCAAGCCATTTTGCGGAATTTGGGCTCATCATCGCTTCCTCGTAGTTCGTAGGTTCATCATGGTCAAGTAACATGACCTCCAGACCAATATTACTGTACCACTCTGGTGCGGATCTTGCTCTGGTTGACCTACGAGGTTCGATAGTAACTTGATTAGAAGTTTCATGATCATAATCATTAGCTTCCTCGCTAGTTGGTGTAGGAATCACTAGAACTGATTTCTGTGATGAACTACTTTCCAATAAGGGAGAAGGTATAGTTACCTCATCAAGTTCTACATCCCTCCCGCTCACTTCTTTCGAGAGAAACTCCTTCTCTAGAAAGGATCCATTCTCAGCAACGAATATCTTGCCTTCGGATCTGTGATAGAAGGTGTACCCAACAGTTTCCTTTGGGTATCCTATGAAAACACATTTCTCCTATTTGGGTTCGAGCTTATCAGGTTGAAGGTTTTTCTCATAAGCATCGTAGGCCCAAACTTTAAGAAACGGCAACTTGGGTTTCTTGCCAAACCACAGTTCATATGGTGTTGTCTCAACGGATTTCGATGGTGCCCTATTTAACGTGAATGCAACCGTCTCTAAAGCATAACCCCAAAACGATAGTGGTAAATCAGTAAGAGACATTATAGATCGCACCATATCTAATAAAGTGCGGTTATGACATTCAGACACCATTACGCTGTGAGTTGCAAAACTATTCCGCATTGTTTCAAATGAAAACCAAACTCATAACTCAAATATTCACCTCCATGATCAGATTGTAGAGACTTAATTTTCTTGTTACGATGATTTTCCATTTCACTCTGAAATTCTTTGAACTTTTCAAATGTTTCAGACTTATGTTTCATCAAGTAGATATACCCATATCTGCTCAAATCATCTATGAAGGTCAGAAAATAATGATACCTGCCGCGAGCATCAACACTCATCGGACCGCATACATCAGTATGTATTATTTCCAATAAGTCTGTTGCTCGCTCGTTGTTCCAGAGAACAGACTCTTAGTAATCTTGCCCATGAGGCATGGTTCGCAAGCGCCAAGTGATTCATAATCAAGTGATTCCAAAAGCCCATCAGCACGGAGTTTCTTCATGTGCTTTACACCAATATGACCTTAACGGCAGTGCCACAAATAAGTTGCACTATCATTATTAAACTTGTATCTTTTGGCTTCAATACTATGAATATGTGTATCACTACTATCGAGATTCAATAAAAATGGACCACTCATCAAGGGTGCATGACCATAAAAGATATTAATCATATAAATAGAACAACCATTATTCTCTGATTTGAATGAATAACCGTCTCGCATCAAACAAGATCCAGATATAATGTTCATGCTTAACGCTGGCACCAAATAACAATTATTCAGGTCTAAAACTAATCCCGAAGGTAGTTGTAGAGGTAGCGTGCCGACCGCGATCACATAGACTTTGGAACCATTTCCCACGCGCATCGTCACCTCATCCTTAGCCAATCTTCGCTTAATCCGTAGCCCCTTGTTTCGTGTTGCAAATATGAGAAACAGAACCAGTATCAAATACCTAGGCGTTACTGCGAGCATTAGTAAGGTACACATCAATAACATGTATATCAAATATATATACCTTTCACTTTGCCATCCTTCTGATCCGCCAAATAGTTGGGGCAGTTTCGCTTCCAGTGACCTGTCCCTTTGAAGTAGAAGCACTCAGTTTTAGGCTTAGGTCTAGACTTGGGCTTCTTCACTTCAACAGCAACTTGCTTGGTGTTCTTCTTGAAGTTCCCCTTCTTCCCTTTGCCCTTCTTCTTGAAACTAGTGGTCTTGTTGACATTCAACACTTGATGATCCTTCTTGATTACTACCTCCGCGGCTTTTAGCATTGCGAAGAGCTCGAGAATTGTCTTATACATCCCTTGCATATTGTAGTTCATCACGAAGCTTTTGCAGCTTGGCGGGAGTGATTGAAGAACTCTGTCAATGACACTATAATAAGGAAGATTAACTCCCAGTTGAGTCAAGTGGTTGTGGTACCCAGACATTCTGAATATATGTTCACTGACAGAACTATTCTCCTCCATCTTGCAGCTATAGAACTTATTGGAGACTTCATATCTCTCAATCCGGGCATTTGCTTGAAATATTAACTTTAACTCCTGGAACATCTCATATGCTCCATGGCGTTCAAAACGTTGTTGAAGTCCCAGTTCTAAGCCGTAAAGCATGGCACACTGAACTATCGAGTAGTCATCAGCTTTGCTCTGCCAGAAGTTCTTAACGTCATCAGTAGCGTTTGCAGCAGGCCTAGAACCTAGCGCTGCTTCCAAGACGTAATTCTTTTGTGCAGCAATGAGGATAATCCTCAAGTTACGGACCGAGTCAGTGTAGTTGCTACCATCATCTTTCAACTTAGCTTTCTCTAGGAACGCATTAAAATTCAAAGGAACAGTAGCACGGGCCATTTATCTACAACAACATAGACATGCAAAATACTATCAGGTACTAAGTTCATGATAAATTAAAGTTCAAGTAATCATATTATTAAAGAACTCCCACTTAGATAGACATCCCTCTAATCATCTAAGTGATCACGTGATCCATATCAATTAAACCATGTCCGATCATCACATGAGATGGAGAAGTTTTCAATGGTGAACATCACTATTTTGATCATATCTACTATATGATTCACGCTCGACCTTTCGGTCTTAGTGTTCCGAGGCCATATCTGCATATGCTAGGCTCGTCAAGTTTAACGTGAGTATTCTACTTGTGCAAAACTGGCTTGCACCCGTTGTATGTGAATGTAGAGCTTATCACACCCGATCATCACGTGGTGTCTCAGCACGACGAACTGTAGCAACGGTGCATACTCAGGGAGAACACTTATACCTTAAAATTTAGTGAGAGATCATCTTATAATGCTACTACCGTACTAAGAAAAATAAGATGCATAAAAGATAAACATCACATGTAAGTGATATGATATGGCCATCATCATCATGTGCCTTTGATCTCCATCTCCGAAGCACCGTCATGATCACCATTGTCACCGGCTTGACACCTTGATCTCCATCGTAGCATCGTTGTCGTCTCGCCAACTATTGCTTCTACAACTATCGCTACCGCTTAGTGATAAAGTAAAGCAATTACATGGAGATTGCATTTCATACAATAAAGAGAGAACCATATGGCTCCTGCTAGTTGCCGATAACTGTTACAAAACATGATCATCTCATACAACAATTTATATATTCACGTCTTGACCATATCACATCACAACATGCCCTACAAAAACAAGTTAGACGTCCTCTAATTTGTTGTTGCAAGTTTTACGTGGCTGCTATGGGCTTCTAGCAAGAACCGTTCTTACCTACGCATCCAAACCACAATGATTTTTCATCAAGTGTGATGTTTTAACCTTCAACAAGGACCGGGCGTAGTCAAACTCGATTCAACTAAAGCTGGAGAAATAGACACCCACTAGCCACCTGTGTGTGAAGCATGTTGGTAGAACCAGTCTCATGAATGCGGTCATGTAATGTCGGTATGGGCCGCTTCATCCAACAATACTGCCGAATGAAAGTATGACATGCTGGTAAGCAGTATGACTATTATCGCTCACAACTCTTTGTGTTCTACTCGTGCATATAACATCTACGCATAGACCTAGCTCGGATGCCACTATTGGGGAACGCAGTATTTCAAAAAAAATCCTACAATCACGCAAGATCTATCTAGGAGATGCATAGCAATGAGACGGGAGAGTGTGTCCACGTACCCTCATAGACCGAAAGCGGAAGCGTTTAGTAACGCAGTTGATGTAGTCGAACATCTTTGCGTTCCAACCGATCAAGTACCGAACGCACGGCACCTCCGCGAGTTCACACGTTCAGCTCGGTGATGTCCCTCGGACTCTTGATCCAGTTAAGGCCAAGGGATAGTTTCGTCAGCACGACGGCGTGGTGACAGTGATGATGAAGTTACCGACGCAGGGCTTCGCCTAAGCACTACGACAATATGACTGAGGTGTAAAACTGTGGAGGGGGGCACCGCACACGGCTAATGATCAACTTGTGTGTCTATGGGGTGCCCCCCTCCCACGTATATAAAGGAGGGAGGGAGGAGGAGGCCGGCCAGGGTTGGCGCGCCCAAGGGGGGATCCTACTCCAAGTTGGATTCGCCCCCCCCCCTTTCCAACTTCCACGAGGAGAGGGGGAAGGAGTAGGAGAAGAGAAGGAAAGGGGGGCCGCCCCTAGCCCTAGTCCAATTCGGTTTGGGCTAGGGAGGCGTGCGCCACCTCTTGGCCTGCCTCCTCTCTTCCACCACTAGGCCCATGAGGCCCAATAACTTCTCGGAGGGGGTTCCGGTAACCCCCGGTACTCCGAAACTCATTTGAAACGACCCGAACCATTCCGGTGTCCGAATGTAACCTCCCAATATATGAATCTTTATGTCTCGACCATTTCGAGACTCCTCGTCATGTCCGTGATCTCATCCGGGACTCCAAACAAAGTTTGGTACATCAAATCACATAACTCATGTGCAGACCCTACGAGTTCGAGAACTATGTAGACATGACCGAGACACATCTCCGGTCAATAACCAATAGCGGAACCTAGATGCTCATATTGGTTCCTATATATTCTACGAAGATCTTTATCGGTCAAACCGCTTAACAACATACGTTGTTCCTTTTGTCGTCGGTATGTTACTTGCCCGAGATTTGATCGTCGGTATCATCATACCTAGTTCAATCTTGTCACCGGCAAGTCTCTTTACTCGTTCTGTAATGCATCACCCCGTGACTAACTCATTAGTCACATTGCTTGCAAGGCTCATAGTGATGTGCATTACCGAGAGGGCCTAGAGATACCTCTCCGATACATGGAGTGACAAATCCTAATCTCGATCTATGCCAACTCAATAAACACCATCGAAGACACCTGTAGAGCATCTTTATAATCACCCAGTTACGTTGTGACGTTTGATAGCACACAAGGTGTTCCTCCAGTATTCGGGAGTTACATAATCTCATAGTCATAGGAACATGTATAAGTCATGAAGAAAGCAATAGCAGAAATACTAAACAATCATTATGCTAAGCTAATAGATGGGTCTGGTCCATCACATCATTCTCTAATGATGTGATCCCGTTCATCAAATGACAACACATGTCTATGGCTAGGAAACTTAACCATCTTTGATTAACGAGCTAGTCTAGTAGAGGCATACTAGGGACACTCTGTTTGTCTATGTATTCACACATGTACTAAGTTTCCGGTTAATATAATTCTAGCATGAATAATAAACAATTATCATGATATAAGGAAATATAAATAACAACTTTATTATTGCCTCTAGGGCATATTTCCTTCAATACTCTCCCATCTCGTTGCTATGCATCTCCTAGATAGATCTTGTGTGATCGTAGGAATTTTTTTTGAAATACTGCGTTCCCCAACACTTTGATAATTTGGTGTGTGGGTGGACTGGTGCTTGGGTGTTGTTCTTACATGAACGAGCCTCCCACTTATGATTACCCACTCTCTCAAGCATCTTCAACTACGAAATAAGAATTAAGATAATTCTTGCCATAGTATGGAACATATGGATGCAAATCTTCGCAACCCATATTAAGATAAGACATGAAGACAGCGGCTCAATAGGCAGGCATACTGAAGGCCCAAGACCTGGACGCGAGTCAGGACCCGAAGGTGTGAGCCGCCCAATGATGACTTGCTTTGTAAGACAAGGCAATTAGAACCGGAGTCGGTTACATTGGGTGACCCGACCAGGACTCTTGTAAGCCGCCGGACCTCAACATGTGTATATAAAGGCGAGATTTGGCGGCGGGTTAACTCAAGAAAGAATTGATCGATAGCTAGGTCAAATGTAATCACTCCCTTGTAATCTAAACTCAAGCAATACAACTAGAAGCAGGGTGTAGGCTTTTACCTCGTTGTGAGGAGCCAAACCTGGGTAAACTCTGGCGTCCTTTGTCCCTTTCAACCCCTTTCAAGCTAACCTACACTGCGATGGATCCACATCTAAGTCCTTTCACAAGGACATCTTCCATGACAAAACAATGACAGTGATGATAATTTTGGTACTGTCATGGAACACTTCTATGACAGCACATGTATGACTATCTTGATTCTGTCATAAAATCATCATGGATGTACATGCATGACAGAAAACGTGACCCACTGTGACAAACACGTATCATCACGAAAGTGTATTTTTTGTAGTGAGGATCAGTAGGCGGTACGGCAAAAGATGCGAGACAAATAATATCATCTTTATTAGGTAAATATTTATTATGAGGTTGCACTGGTGCGCGTCGGTGCTATACAAACGGTTCTTAACCCCTTTCCGCGGTGGCATTTGGAACCGTCGCCAAGTGAGTGTGGGCGATAGGGGGTCCTTCCCACATGACCCAGAAACCGTCGGGGATAGTGAGCCTTGATGCATACAGTTGTCCCTATATAACCGTTTCAGATATCTCGAATATCACAAACGCTTCATCCTTGCTACTCGTTTGTGCTCGCATTGCCATCGCAGTCAGAGTTTTATGGTTTTACCTAAAACCAGGCAGATTCTAGGCAGGGGAGCTTTCCAAGAAGATTCCTGGCACATCACAAATGGTTCAGGATTATAAACCGTGTACGATAGGTAGACAATCACACACATCTAGTTTTCCCAAACCGTATGTGATAGTGTCTGACATCACACACACTTTGCAAATGACAATTGTGTGCATGCTTGCACATGTTTCCTCTTTGGGGACTGTCTCGGATTATGGTGTATATCGCAAACATTTGTGTTTTACCAACCGTGTGTGCCATAATGACCTGCACAACGTAATTTTGCCCTAATTTAATTACTGCTATTTAAAATTGTACCTAATTTAAACTTGAAAGTAGGCTATAGCTTTATTCATATCCATCATGTTTAAACAACCAATGCATTATTTGATTCACAGGTACATATGTTTAATAATTACACAAGCACCAAATAAAGAATGATGAACCAGGGTTCTATACTTGTACTTTTATAGATGGTAAAAAAGAGGCAGCATCCGGTTGCTGAACAAGGTGAAGCGGAATGGCCCTATTGTGCTCTCCTGGATGCAGAAGGCATGCAGGACTCTAGTACAACCCCGTGTGATGGTCGGTCGCCAATCATGTAGTTTGAGAGGTAATCTTGAGTAAACTGCTTCAGGATCCACTACAAAAGAAAAAAGATTCAGATATTGTCATCTAACACAACTCATTACGAACAGTAAAAAGAAGGCTACATGGTTCTTACTTACCATCCTGTAGTTCACTGTTGTCTTGCATAAAATGTAAACAAATAGTTTGATTGACATCTTTTGACCCATTTTAATAAAAATCTTTATCAGTTTCCTCACTTGATGTTGGTTCATGAATATCTCATTGCCCCATACGCAGAAAGGGTCGAAGTGTGGATCTTTGGCAATGATATATGTACCTAAAAGCACCAAGTTAATATTAGAAGCTAAACAACAATTGAAAAATGATGTAGTACAACACTCCCTCCATCCCATTATATAAGATTTTATTACATGTATATCTAGACATCATCAGAACATTAAGGTAACACTCTTCCTTGTTGTTATGTAGCCTAGGATTGCATATTTAGTCATTCAGTACAATGCATGTTGCTAAACAACAACTGAAAAACGAAAAGGCATGATAACTGCAATATCCTTAACATCAACCAAATATCATAATTCATAGTGGTATTGTTGAAACTGTTATTGATGAAATTGAACTACACGGCAAATAGTTGCACATATAGAGCATCACATTGTGAAGAACTGAAATAAACAAGTCATAAGGACATCTCTTAGTGATCCTTAAAAAGTTAAAGGACTAAAACCCTTAGGGGATATATATATATATATATATATATATATATATATATATATATATATATATATATATGTACTCCAGCAATTTTTGGCCTTTTCTAGTTGATCCCCTAAACTTAAGGTTGTAAACTTCAATTTGATCAAGTTCAAAGCATGTTCAACTGAAAGTAGCATGCATTCAAACATAAACATAGATAGTTTTGCATAACCGAACATAAAACATAAATTTAAACTAAGATAAACTATTTTCGGTCGAAGTAGAGGTCGAGCCAATCCTTCCTCATCTTGTACGGTGTGCCGCGAGCAGGGTCCGGGCCAGTACCGTCGTCGGGGTCGTTGGGGAAGGCACTCCTCCACTCGTCGACGTCGATCTCCTCATCCCCGGGGCCCACCTCGACGCCCTTCACGCTGCCATCGCCGCCGCCTTCGACCTCGTCCTCGCAGGAGAGCGCGATAACCTCGCCGCCCTCCGCGCCGCCATACTCGCCGCCTTCGACCTCATCATCGGAGGAGAGCGTGATAACCTCGCCGCCCTCCGCGCTGGCAAAGATCGCCCGCTCTGCCTCCACGAGCTTCGGGTACTGCTGATGGAGCTCTTGCATGTAGGCCTCGTTGGCGGCCTCGGCCTCGAGGGGCTCCCACACCTCGCGGTCCTCCCGCGCCATAGCCGAGCTCACCACCCCTGGCTCTGGCGGAACGAGGTCGACCGAACGTGTGCCAAAGGGGAAACTGAGCCTGGCCATCGCTCCGTGGTAGCGGACCTGCCAGCGGTCGTACTCCATGGTCGCGAGCTCGGGCGTGTGGAAGCTATCGAGCCACCGATGGGTGTGGGTCTCTCGATCTGTAATCTTGACGACCCACGTCCCCCACCGCCGCTGCCGGACCCCGAGGTAGGACCTCGTCGGCTGCCGGGTCTGAGGGAGGACGGGGAAGTCCTCGAACCGGCATAGGGGCGCGGCAGTGGGTGGATGGGGGGACTGGCGACGACGGATCGGGCCCGCCGAGGACGACGGGGACACCTCGGCGGCCACCTCGCCAGCGTCGGGCGAAAAGGCCACGATAAACCTCTTTTTGGCCATTGGCTCCTCGAGCTCCCCGGCACACAGGCAGAGGTTGAGGATGGAGGTGCCGGCGATGGCGGCGACCTACTAATGGTTTCGAGGGGGGGCAAGGTTGTGTTTGAGGAAATACTGCGGCAACTAAAAATTTTACTAGGCGGGAGTAACAAGGCGGGGCTACGGAAAATTTGGATCAAGGGCGAGCAGATATTTTTGAGATTGCGAGGGATGCAGAGGCGGGAGTAAAATACCGGGGCTACTGAAAAATTTGAATCAAGGGGCTGAAGCAGAGCGGGAGTTTTTGGGAGCGAGCTAGTGTGCTTGACACGCCAGTTGTGGACTGTAGCCGACGCACCTTCTCGCGTAAGCCATAGGCGTACTATACACCAACGCTGCTCCAAGATATTTTGTACTACATCTCACACGGTTGGTGATAATAAACTGTGTGGAATCTACTTGATTTGAATTACATAATGGGGTCACATCGGCAATGGACATTGTTTGAATTGCTAGACCTTTTATCTGCAGTGAACATGCAACTATATGTGTGTCGTAAAAGAATTGGAATTATTCTGGGTTCGTTTATACATTTTATACATTAAACTGGTTTTCTAGCCATTTCGAGTGCACAATTCAAAATTAAACTACATGCACATGCTCCGGTACATATAAATTGGTTGAAAAATCAAATATGTGTCCTTCAGTGCATGCTTAGGTCCCATGCAAGAAATGGAAATGAATTTTTCAGGGTTCGTTTGGCCTTTTTTATACATTAACTGGGTTTTCTAGGCATTTATGTGCATAATTCAAATTTGAACTACAAGCACATGCTCCAGTGCACTGATGTCGCTTGAAGCTACGTTGGTATTTCCCCAAAGACGAAGGGATGATGCAGCACAGTGGCAATAGGTATTTCCCTCAAATATGAAATCGAGGTTATCGAACCAATAGGAGAACCAAGCAACACAACGTAAACAACCCCTGCACACAAATAACAGCCACTTTCAACCCAATGTTTTAAAGGGGTTGCCAATCCTTTTCGGGTAATGGCGCCTCAAACGGTGCGTGGATGGGAGAAAGTTGTGATAGATTGAATAAATAGATCACAAATAAAATAAAGTGCAGCAAAGTATTTTTTGTATTTTTGGTTTAATAGATCTGAATAAAAGCAAGAGAAATAGATCGCAATGGCAAATATATGAGAAAGAAGACCCGGGGGCCGTAGGTTTCACTAGTGGATTCTCTCGAGAAAAATAGCAAACAGTGGGTAAACAAATTACTGTTGGGCAATTGATAGAACCTCAAATAATTGTGACGATATCCAGGCAATGATCATTACATAGGCATCACGTCCAAGATTAGTAGATTGACTCCTTCCTACATCTACTACTATTACTCCACACATCGACCGCTATCCAGCATGCATCTAGTGTTTTAAGTTCATGGAAAAATGGAGTAATGCAATAAGAACAATGACATGATGTAGACGAGATCCGTTTATCTATGGCGGTAGATATAGATACCATATTTTTATCCTTAGTAGAAACGATACATACGTGTCGATTCCCTTTCTGTCACTGGGATCAAGCACCGTAAGATCGAACCCACTACCGGGCACCTCTTCCCATTGCAAGATAAATAGATCAAGTTGGCCAAACAAAACCCAAATATCGGAGAAGAAATACGAGGCTATAAGAGATCATGCATAAAAGAGATAAAAGAAACTCAAATACTTTCATGGATATAAAAAGATAGATCTGATCACAAACTCAAAGTTCATCGATCCCAACGAGCACACCGCAAAAGAGTTACATCATATGGATCTCCAAGAGACCATTGTGTTGAGAATCAAGAGAGAGAGAGAGATGAAGCCATCTAGCTACTAACTACGGACCTGAAGGTCTACAAAGAACTACTCATGCATCATCGGAGAGGCACCAATGGGAGTGGTGAACCCCTCCGTGATGGTGTCTAGATTGGATGTGGTGGTTCTGGACTCTGCGGCGCTTGGATGAATATTTCATCGACTCCCCTAGGGTTCTGGAAATATTGGGGGTATTTATATAGCAAAGAGGCGGTCCGGGGGGCACCTGAGGTGGGCACAACCCACCAGGGCACGCCCTGGTGGGTTGTCCCCTCCTCGGGACTCCCCCCAGGTGCAACCAAGGCCCAACATCTTCCTTCTGGCCCATAAAAAATCTCCATAAAGTTTCGTGGCATTTGGACTCCGTTTCATATTGATTTCCTATGATGTAAAAAACATGGAAAAAAACAGCAACTGGCACTTGGCACTATGTCAATAGGTTAGTACCAAAAATGATATAAAATGACTATAAAATGATTATAAAACATCCAAGATTGATAATAAAACAGCGTGGAACAATAAAAAATTATAGATACGTTGGAGACGTATCATGCACCAAAGTTGGTTGAAAAATCACATGTGTGTCCTTGGGTGCATGCTTAGGTCCCATGCAAGAGATGGGAATGAATTTCAAACACCAGGGCACCATTGATTGCCGGCAAAACGTTGAGATGCTTGGTTTTTAAATTCTAGTAAATCCAAAACTCGTCTGAAATTCATGAAACTTGGCTTGCTATCATGGAGCGGCATCAACATGCCGTGGTAAAAAAAATTGTCCCATTTGGGGCAGGTTTGGGTATCAGCTTCTCACAGACGAGAGCTTCTCACAACAAGTGTGATGGTTTTGATAGGGAACGTCCCACCTTTGGGGATGAAATGATATCCATTGCCTCTTATTGCTTTCAATTTTTTTTCTCATGTCAACATAGAACAACAGGAGTGTTGTGTCAATTTGTGTGATTTTTTGGGGTTCGTTTGGACATTTTTATGCATTAATTGATTTTTCAATGCATTTATGTGCATAATTCAAATTTGAACTACATGCACATGCTCCAGTGCATATAAATTGGTTGATAAATCAAATATGTGTCCTTGGGTGCATGCTTAGGTCCCATGCAAGAGATGGGAATGAATTTCAAACACCAGGGCACCGTTATTTGCCGGCAAAATGTTGAGATGCCTGGTTTTTAAATTCAAGTAAATCCAAAACTCGTCTGAAATTCATGAAACTTGGCATGCTATCATGGAGCGGCATCAACATGCCGTTGTAAAAAATTTGTCCCATTTGGGGCAAGTTTGGGTATAAGTTTCTCACAGACGAGAGCTTCTCACAACAAGCGTGATGGTTTCGATAGGGAACGTCCCACCTTTGGGGATGAAACGATATCCATTGCCTCTTATTGCTTTCAATTTTTTTCTCATGTCAACATAGAACAACAGGAGTGTTGTGTCAATTGTTGTGATTTTTCGGGGTTCGTTTGGACATTTTTATGCATCAACTGAGTTTTCAATGCATTTATGTGCATAATTCAAATTTGAACTACATGCACATGCTCTAGTGCATATAAATTGGTTGAAAAATCAAATCGGTGTCCTTGGGTGCATGCTTAGGTCCCATGCAAGAGGTGGGAATGAATTTCAAACACCAGGGCACCGTTGATTGCCGGCAAAACGTTGAGATACATGATTTTTAAATTCTAGTAAATCCAAAACTTGTCTGAAATTCATGAAACTTGGCATGCTATCATGGAGCAGCATCAACATGTCATGATAAAAAAATCCCATTTGGGGCAGGTTTGGGTATAACCTTCTCACAGACCAGAGCTTCTCACAACAAGCGTGATGGTTTCGATAAGGAATGTCCCACCTTTGTGGATGAAACGGTATCCATTGCCTCTTATTGCTTTCAATTTTTTTCTCGTGTCAACATAGAACAACAGGAGTGTTGTGTCAATTTTTGTGATTTTTCAGGGTTCGTTTGGACATTTTTATGCATTAACTGAGTTTTCAATGCATTTATGTGCATAATTCAAATTTGAACTACATGCACATGCTCGAGTGCATATAAATTGGTTGAAAAATCAAATATGTGTCCTTGGGTGCATGCTTAGGTCCCATGCAAGAAATGGGAATGAATTTCAAACACCAGGGCACCGTTGATTGCCGCCAAAACGTTGAGATGCCTAGTTTTTAAATTCAAGTAAATCCAAAACTCGTCTGAAATTCATGAAACTTGGCATGCTATCATGAAGCGGCATCAACATGTCGTGGTAAAAAAATTGCCCCATTTGGGGCAGGTTTGGGTATATGCTTCTCACACACCAAAGCTTCTCACAACAAGCATTATGGTTTCGATAGGGAACGTCCCACCTTTGGGGACGAAGCAATATCCATTGCCTCTTATTGCTTTCAAATTTTTTCTCGTGTCAACATAGAACAACAGGAGTGTTGTGTCAATTTTTGTGATTTTTCAGGGTTCGTTTGGACATTTTTATGCATTAACTGAGTTTTCAATGCATTTATGTGCATAATTCAAATTTGAACTACATGCACATGCTCTAGTGCATATAAATTGGTTGAAAAATCAAATATGTGTCCTTGGGTGCATGCTTAGGTCCCATGCAAGAAATGGGAATGAATTTCAAACACCAGGGCACCGTTAATTGCTGGCAAAACGTTGAGATACTTTGTTTTTAAATTCTAGTAAATCTAAAACTCGTCTGAAATTCATGAAACTTGGCATGCTATCACGGAATGGCACCCGACATGCTGTGGTATTTTTCGTGTCCATTTTGAGAGAAGGCGCACTCGAATAACAGCCAACAAAGGCATTTTGAAAAAATAGCTGCCACTTTAATATCTCAAACGGTTGTATAACTCAAATCGTGTGTGTTCTGTTAACCATTCATGTGATGCCACGTGTCTTCATTTTAATGGCTATAGGAGGTGCAATGCGGGCAGCTGCTTGACCTTGACTAAACGGGAGGCGTGCGAGCAGAGTCCGGTGCGCAGGCTGACCGAGAGGCGTGCAAGCTGTCCTCCCATGCGCAGGCTCATCGGGAAGCGTGCGAGATGTACACTGTGCAGGCTTAGTGGGAAGAGAGCCCTTTGACTTCCATGGCCGCCCTCCTTCCTCTCCATTAATGGCGCCCGAGCCGCTGTTTAATACGGGTGGCCTTACTGTTCGCCTCCCATTCCCCTCCCTCCCGCAGACCTCCACCAACGCCATGGCGCAGAATGATCATCTACCAATAGTCTTCAAGTTTGGTGAAGTCGACTCTGAGCTGGAGGAGATAGAAAATAAGGAGGAATGGGGCCTCATGGACATGGCCCAGAACGAGCCGGCCGCGGCGGTTGCTGCCCCCGCTCCCGTCCCAGCTCCCATCCCCGCGCCCGCGCCAACGACCATCCCCGTAGCATGGACGGGCTGGTCGTCGAGCATTATCGTAGAGCTGGAAGGTGCGGGCGTCAGCAAGGTCTCCTTGGACCCGCACGAGCTCGTGTACATGCCAGCGCCCGTGCCCGAGCCCGTGCGCGCCCCTCCGCCCACCGTGGCGCGGGCCCCCGTGCATTTGGCTGCACCCGCCGCACCCGTGCCCTTGCCCGTGTGCGCCACTCCACCCACTGCGGCGCCGGTCCCCGTGCGTTTGGCTACACCCGCCACGCCCGTGCCCGTGCCCGTGCGCGCCCCCCTCGGTGGCATGGGACGCTGCCGTCGACCGCTACCTCTCAGTGGTGCCAGTTGTCGTCCTCCCGTGCCCCGCCCATCAATCGCGCGACGACATGATGTTTGATTTACAAGCGAAGAACATTTTGTGCTGCCTTGAAGACTTCAACAACGGCGCCCCGGAGGACGGCAACGACAACGACGGCGCGGCATGCCGCCTCCGCCGCCGCCGGAAATAGTTCTTTTGGGGGTTTAATACTGTATCTCGAATTCTTGATCATATGAATATAAATTCGCAGTGTGACTGAATGAAAGATATGGTTTGAACGAACTTGCGTTTTTCTCTCTTAATGTACAGACTTATCAAATGATTTTCTTTTGAAAAAAACGTCAATGGTTTTTAAATATAAAACACTCATCGCAAACGTTTTAGTTAGAACACCCACGCAAACCGACAGCTTCCCAGGAAGCCAAGGGAAAATGTGCCGAGCAGGATTTCTGCATCCCTTCAACGCAAATGGTTGTTTTGCATGACCCGTGTGCAACCACGTAGAAACAATTGGGTAAGATTTGCATCTGTCATTTCAGGTATGTTGCCATTTGTCAAACTGGAAAGATTGACATTTGTTTACCTAGTAACATTGCCATTTGTCAACCTTGTAACACTGCGATTTGTCACAATATGCAGCTAAAATCACTAGCAGTATCTAATTTTTGCAACTAAAATCACTACCACTGCTCATATGGACACCACTAGTAGGTGTGAGTTGATGGACGCATATGCAAATGTACCATTGATTACATACAACAAATCGTCAACCCACAACGACAACGAGGATACACGTAGGATTATAGATCATTTCCAACAAAACATTCTAGTAAAGTAAAGTTTTTCTCACACAACAAATAACAAAGTGATGAAATGAACTTCAGCTCAACCACTCGTTGGCGTTGGAAACGCTTGCTTTGAACCAGAAGTGATTCTCTGGGAAGGGCCAGCTATTGTCAATCTCGAGACCAACGCAGGACTGATCATCCAGGTTGAAGCGGCCTATGTAAGACCCATATTGGGACGGTAGGGAAGCATAGCAATGTCCGAGGTATAGATATAGTTGCTTCTCATAAATGGTAGTAACATTGTCAACAACAGCTGGATCGCCTTCCACCATCATTGGATAGTTTTGTCTAAGGAAGAGTGAGTTTCCTCTAAGACTTTCCATATTGAACCAGCGAGAAGGTGTTGGCGCTAGTACACTAGTATCCATCCCGAATACCCTGCAACAGATGTTGGAATAGGTCCAGAGAGTGCGACCATCCGAGACAGCACCTGTTTCCTTAGTAACATCAGCAGTGCCCTGTATACAGACAAGAAGAGGTGATCCATCGGAATAAGTTGCCAGGCGCCATTGAGTATATGGGTCCTACTCGTCCTCATGCTCGTGATCATCAGCATCGTCATCTCCCCCTTGGTTATAAAAAATTTCAAGTATAGGTGGTGGAATGTTCACAGGACCTTGGAAACACAAGAAGGTTAACTAATTAGTAAAGGGAAACTAGCTAACCCGCATGCATGTGGATGAAACAATTATAATTACGGTGGAAGATAAACATACCGAAAGCATGATGATTCCATGCAAAAATAGTGCCACGAGTGGTGGCAGCAAACACAAGACCCTCATATTGAATTGCATCACAGTACTCATCTGTGGACATAAATTGATTTTTGAGCAATATCCATCGAGGCGTGGAAGTAAGGAAGGCAACAAGCTTGTCGAAGATAGCAAAAACTTCATAGTTCGTGTAATCCCAAGAGCAGTTGGGAACTCGACAAATTGCTATTGATACGTGTCCAACATATCTATAATTTTTTATTGTTCCATGCTATTATATATTCTGTTTTGGATGTTTAATGGGCTTATTTATACACTTTTATATTATTATTTGGGACTAACCTATTAACTGAAGGCCCAGCCCAAATTGCTGTTTTTCCCCTATTTCAGTGTTTCGTAGAAAAAGAATATCAGATGGAGTCCAAACGGAATGAAACCTTCGGGAGCATGATTTTTGGAACAAACGTGATCTAGAGGACTTGGAGTGGACGTCAAGCAATCAACGAGGAGGCCACGAGGCAAGGGCGCGCCTACCCCCTGGGCGCGCCCTCCACCCTCGTGGGCCCCTCGTGGCTCCACCGACCTACTTCTTCCTCCAATATATACCTACGTACCCCAAACCATCAAGGAGCACCACGAAAACCTAATTCCACCGCCGCAACCTTCTGTACCCATGAGATCGCATCTTGGGGCCTTTTCCGGCGCTCCACCTGAGGGGGCATTGATCATGGAGGGCTTCTACCTCAACACCATAGCCTCTTCGATGATGTGTCAGTAGTTTACCTTAGACCTTCGGGTCCATAGTTATTAGCTAGATGGCTTCTTCTCTCTCTTTGGATCTCAATACAAGGTTCTCCTCGATTCTCTTAGAGATCTATTCGATGTAATCTTCTTTTGTGGTGTGTTTGTCGAGATTCGATGAATTGTGGGTTTGTGATCAAGATTATCTATGAACAATATTTGAATCTTCTCTGAATTCTTTTATGTATGATCGGTTATCTTTGCAAGTCTCTTCGAATTATCAGTTTGGTTTGGCCTACTAGATTGATCTTTCTTGCAATGGAGAAGTGCTTAGCTTTGGGTTCAATCTTGCGGTGCTCGATCCCAGTGACAGTAGGGGAAACGACACATATTGTATTGTTGCCATCGAGGAGAAAAAGATGGGGTTTATATCATATTGCATGAGTTTATCCCTCTACATCATGTCATCTTGCTTAAAGCGTTACTCCGTTCTTATGAACTTGATACTCTAGATGCATGCTGGATAGCGGGCGATGTGTGGAGTAATAGTAGTATATGCAGGCATGAGTCGGTCTACTTGTCACGGACGTGATGCCTATATACATGATCATACCTAGATATTCTCATAACTATGCTCAATTCTATCAATTGCTCGACAGTAATTTGTTTACCCACCGTAATACTTATGCAATCTTGAGAGAAGCCACTAGTGAAACCTATGGCCCCCGGATCTATTTTCCATCATATTAATCTCCCGTCAACATGCTATTTCTTGCACTATTTATTTTTCTTTCTTTAGTCTTTATCATAAAAATACCAAAAATATTATCTTATCTTCTCTATCAGATCTCACTTTTGCAAGTGGTCGTGAAGGGATTGACAACCCCTTTATCGCGTTGGTTGCAAGGTTCTTATTTGTTTGTGTAGGTGCAAGGGACTTGAGCATGGCCTCCTACTAGATTGATACCTTGGTTCTCAAAAACTGAGGGAAATACTTACGCTACTTTGCTGCATCACCCTTTCCACTTCAAGGGAAAACCAACACAGTGCTCAAGAGGTAGCAAGAAGGATTTCTGGCGCCGTTGCCGGGGAGTCTACGCACAAGTCAAGACATACCAAGTACCCATCACAAACTCTTATCCCTCGCATTACATTATTTTCCATTTGCCTCTCGTTTTCCTCTCCCCCACTTCACCCTTGGCGTTTTATTCGCCCTCTTTTCCGTTCACCTCTTTTTCGCTTGCTTCTTGTTTGCTTGTGTGTTGGATTGCTTGCTTGTCACGATGACTCAAGACAATACTAAATTGTGTGACTTTACCAATACCAACAACAATGATTTTCTTAGTACCCCGATTGCTCCTCTTACCGAAGCTAAATCTTGTGAAATTAATGTTGCTTTGTTGAATCTTGTCATGAAAGATCAATTCGCCGACCTTCCTAGTGAAGATGCCGCTACCCATCTAAATAGCTTTGTTGATTTGTGTGATATGCAAAAGAAGATAGATGTGGACAATGATATTGTTAAATTGAAGCTATTTCCGTTTTCACTTAGAGATCGCACTAAAACTTGGTTTACATCTTTGCCTAAAAATAGTATTGATTCTTGGAATAAGTGCAAAGATGCTTTTATCTGTAATTATTTTCCTCCCGCTAAGATCATCTCTCTTAGAAACGATATTATGAATTTTAAGCAACTTGATCATGAACATGTTGCACAAGCTTGGGAGAGGATGAAATTAATGATACGTAATTGCCCTACTCATGGTTTGAATTTGTTGATGATTATACGAAAATTTTATGCCGGATTGAATTTTGCTTCTAGAAATCTTTTAGATTCGGCCGCGGGAGGCACTTTTATGGAAATCACTTTAGGAGAAGCTACTAAACTCCTAGATAATATTATGCTTAATTATTCTCAATGGCACACTGAAAGATCTACTAGTAAAAAGGTTCATGCGATTGAAGAAATTAATGTTTTGAGTGGAAAGATGGATGAACTTATGAAATTGTTTGCTAATAAGAGTGTTTCTTCTGATCCTAATGATATGCCTTTGTCTACTTTGATTGAGAATAATAATGAATCTATGGATGTGAATTTTGTTGGTAGGAATAATTTTGGTAACAATGCGTATAGAGGAAACTTTAATCCTAGGCCGTTCCCTAATAATTATGGTAATTCCTACAACAACTCCTATGGAAATTTTAATAATATGCCCTCTGATTTTGAGACTAGTGTTAAAGAATTTATGATTTCTCAAAAGAATTTCAATGCTTTGCTTGAAGAAAAATTGCCTAAGCTTGATGAATTGGCTAGGAACATGGATAGAATTTCTCTTGATGTTGATTCTTTGAAACTTAGATCTATTCCACCTAAGCATGATATCAATGAGTCTCTCAAAGCCATGAGAATTTCCATTGATGAGTGCAAGGAAAGAACTGCTAGGATGCGTGCTAAGAAAGATTGCTTTGTGAAGGTGTGTTCTTCTAGTTTTTATGAGAATAAAGATGAAGGTCTAAAAGTTATTGATGTGTCCCCTATTAAATCTTTGTTTTGCAATATGAATCTTAATAATGATGGGACTGGTGATGATTCAACTTTAGTTAGAAGGCGTCCTAAAAATTCGGAGTTTTTAGATCTTGATGCTAAAATTGTTAAAAGTGGGATTGAAGAGGTTAAAACTTTAGATATCAATGAAACCATTATCTTGGATTTCAAGGAATTTAATTATGATAATTGCTCTTTGATAGATTGTATTTCCTTGTTGCAATCCGTGCTAAACTCTCCTCATGCTTATAGTAAAAAAAAAGCTTTTACTAAACATATCGTTGATGCTTTGATGCAATCTTATGAAGAAAAACTTGAGTTGGAAGTTTCTATCCCTAGAAAACTTTATTATGAATGGGAAACTACAATTAAAATTAAAATTAAAGATCATGAATGCTATGCTTTGTGTGATTTGGGTGCTAGTGTTTTCACGATCCCAAAAACTTTGTGTGATTTGCTAGGTTTCCGTAAATTTGATGATTGTTCTTTAAACTTGCACCTTGCGGATTCCACCATTAAGAAACCTATGGGAAGAATTAATGATGTTCTTATTGTTGCAAATAGGAATTATGTGCCCGTAGATTTCATTTTTCTTGATATAGATTGCAATCCTTCATGTCTTATTATTCTTGGTAGACCTTTCCTTAGAACGATTGGTGCAATCATTAAGGAGGGAATTTTAGATTCCAATTTCCATTAAGGAAAGGCATGGAACACTTCCCTAGAAAGAAAATTAAATTACCATATGAATCTATTATGAGAGCCACCTATGGATTGCCTACCAAAGATGGCAATACCTAGATTTATCCTCGCTTTTATGCCTAGCTAGGGGCGTTAAACGATAGCGCTTGTTGGGAGGCAACCCAATTTTATTTTTGTTTCTTGCTTTTTGATTCTGTTTAGTAATAAATAATTCATCTAGCCTCTGTTTAGATGTGGTTTTATGCTTTTAATTAGTGTTTGTGCCAAGTAGAACCTTTGGGAAGACTTGGGGAAAGTCTTTGCGATCTTGCTGTAAAAAACAGAAACTTTAGCACTCACGAGAATTGCTGCTATTTTTTATTGGAGAGTGTTATTTAGTTAATTCTTTTTTAAGATGATTAATAGATAAATTCCTCGCGTCCACCAATTTATTTTAGAATTTTTGGGGTTCCATAAGTATTCGAAACCTACAGATTACTACAGACTGTTCTGTTTTTGACTGATTCTGTTTTTCGTGTGTTGTTTGCTTATTTTGATGAATCTATGGCTAGTAATAGAGTTTATGAACCATAGAAAAGTTGTAATACAGTAGGTTTAACACCAATATAAATAAATAATTAGTTCATTACAGTACCTTGAAGTGGTGGTTTGTTTTCTTTTACTAACGGAACTCACGAGATTTTCTTTTAAGTTTTGTGTTGTGAAGTTTTCAAGTTTTGGGTAAAGATTTGATGGATTATGGAACAAGGATTGGCAAGAGCCTAAGCTTGCGGATTCCCAAGGCACCCCAAGGTAAAATCCAAAGACAACCAAAAGTTTAAGCTTGGGGATGCCCCGGAAGGCATCCCCTCTTTCGTCTCCGTCTATTGGTAACTTTACTTGGGGCTATATTTTTATTCACCACATGATATGTGTTTTTCTTGGAGCGTCTTGTATGATTTGAGTCTTAGCTTTTTAGTTTATCACAATCATCCTCGCTGTACACACCTTTTGAGAGAGACACACATGATTCGGAATTTGTTAGAATACTCTACGTGCTTCACTTATATCTTTTGAGCTATATAGTTTTTGCTCTAGTGCTTCACTTATATCTTTTAGAGCACGGTGGTGGTTTTACTTTATAGAAATTATTGATCTCTCATGCTTCACTTATATTATTTTGAGAGTCTTAAACAGCATGTTAATTTGCTTTAATTGTGAAATTAATCCGAATGTGATAGGCATCTAAGATGAGCATAATAAAAACTTCCATATTGAGTTCATTGAATATCATGAGAACTTTGATACTTGATAAGTGTTTTGAGATATAAAGGTGATAATATTAGAGTGTGCTAGTTGAGTAATTGTGAAATTGAGAAATACTTGTGTAAAGTTTGGCAAGTCCCATAGCATGCACATATTCTAAAAGTTGTGTGACAATTTCAACACATAAGGTGTTTTTTATTGCTTTCCTTATGAGTGGCGGTCGGGGACGAGCGATGGTCTTTTCCTACTAATCTATCCCTCTAGGGGCATGCATAGTAGTACTTTGCTTCGAGGTCTAATAAACTTTTGCAATAAGTATATGACTAATGTGAGTCCATGGATTATACGCACTCTCAACCTTCCACAATTTTCTAGCCTCTATGGTACCGTGCATTGCCCTTTCTCGCCTTGAGAGTTGGTGCAAACTTCGCCGGTGCATCCAAACCCCGTGATATGATACGCTCTATCACACATGAACCTCCTTATATCTTCCTAAAAGCAGCCACAATACCTACCTATCATGGCATTTCCATAGCCATTCTGAGATATATTGACATGCAACTTTCCACCATTCCATTTATTATGACACGCTCCATCATTGTCATATTGCTTTGCATAATCATGTAGTTGACATCGTATTTGTGGCAAAGCCACCATTCATAATTTTTCATACATGTCACTCTTGATTCATTGCATATCTCGGTACACCGCCGGAGGCATTCACATAGAGTCATATTTTGTTCTAAGTATCGAGTTGTAATTCTTGAGTTGTAAGTAATAAAAGTGTGATGATCATCACTATTAGAGAACTGTCCCATGTGAGGAAAGGATGATGGAGACTATGATTCCCCCACAAGTCGGGATGAGATTCCGGACTAAAAAAGGGAGGCCAAAAAAAGAGAAGGCCCAAGAAAAATATGAGAGAAAAAGAGAGAAGGGACAATGTTACTATCCTTTTTCCACACTTGTGCTTCAAAGTAGCACCGTGATCTTCATGATAGAGAGTCTCCTATGTTGTCACTTCCATATACTAGTGGGAATTTTTCATTATAGAACTTGTCTTGTATATTCCAATGATGAGCTTCCTCAAAATGCCCTAGGTCTTCGTGAGCAAGCAAGTTGGATGCACACCCACTTAGTTTCTTTTGTTGAGCTTTCATATATTTATAGCTCTAGTGCATCCATTGCATGGCAATCCCTACTCCACTCATTGACATCAATTGATGGGCATCTCCATATCCTATTGATTAGCCACTTCAATGTGAGACTTTCTACCTTTTGTCTTCTCATAACCCCCATCATTATAGTTTATTCCACCCATAGTGTTATATCCATGGCTTGCGCTCATGTATTGCGTAAGGGTTGAAAAGGCTAAAGCGCGTTAAAAAGTATGAACCAATTGTTTGGCTTCTGATCGGGGTTATGCATGATGAGAACGTTTTGTGTGACGAAATTGAAACATAGCCTAACTATATGATTTTGTAGGGATAAGCTTTCTTTGGCTATGTTATTTTGATAAGACATAATTGCTTGGTTAGCATGTTTGAAGTATTATTGTTTTTATGTCAACATTAAACTTTTATCTTGAATCTTTCGGATCTAAATATTCATGCCACAATAAAAAGAATTACATTGAAAATTATGCTAAGAAGCATTCCACATCAAAAATTCTATTTTTATCATTTACCTACTTGAGGACGAGCAGGAATTAAGCTTGGGGATGCTTGATACGTCTCCAACGTATCTATAATTTTTGATTGTTCCATGCTATTATATATTCTATTTTGGATGTTTAATGGGCTTATTTATACACTTTTATATTATTTAACCTATTAACCAGAGGCCCAGCCCAAATTGTTGTTTTTTGCCTATTTCAGTGTTTCGCAGAAAAAGAATATCAAACAGAGTCCAAACGGAATGAAACCTTCGGGAGCGTGATTTTTGGAACAAACGTGATCTAGAGGACTTGGAGTGGACGTCAAGCAATCAACGAGGAGGCCACGAGGCAGGGGCGCACCTACCCCCCCTAGGCGCGCCCTCCACCCTCGTGGGCCCCTGATACGTCTCCAACGTATCTATAATTTTTGATTGTTCCATGCTATTATATTATCAACTTTGGATGTTTATATGGGCTTTATTATGCACTTTTATATTATTTTTGGGACTAACCTATTAACCCAGAGCCTAGTGCCAGTTTCTATTTTTTCCTTGTTTTAGAATATCGTAGAAAAGGAAAATCAAACGAAGTCCAATTTACCTGAAACTTCACGGAACTTATTTTTAGAAGGAAAGCAACCCGGGAGACTTGGAGTCCACGTAAGGGAAGCTTCAAGGAGGCCACGAGGTAGGGGGCGCCCACAACCCCTGGGTGCACCCTCCACCCTCGTGGGCCCCTCGTGGCCCCCCTGACGTACTTCTTCCGCCTATATATCTCCATATACCCTAAAAACATCCGAGAGCACAATAGATCGGCAGTTCCGCCGCCAGAAGCCTCCGTAGCCACCGAAAACAAATCTAGACCCGTTCCGGCACCCTGCCGGAGGGGGCAACCCCTCTCCGGTGGCCATCTTCATCATCCCGACGCTCTCTATGACGAGGAGGGAGTAGTTCTCCCTCGGGGCTGAGGGTATGTACTAGTAGCTATGTGTTTGATCTCTCTCTCTCTCTCGTGTTCTTGAGGTGATACGATCTTGATGTATCATGAGCTTTGCTATTATAGTTGGATCCTATGATGTTTTCTACCCCCTCTACTCTCTTGTAATGGATTGAGTTTCCCCTTTGAAGTTATCTTATCAGATTGAGTCTTTATAGATTTGAGAACACTTGATGTATGTCTTGCCGTGCATATCTGTGGTGACAATGGGATACCACGTGATTCATTTGATGTATGTTTTGGTGATCAACTTGCGGGTTCCGCCCATGAACGTATGCATAGGGGTTGGCACACGTTTTCGTCGTGATTCTCCGGTAGAAACTTTGGGGCACTCTTTGAGGTCCTATGTGTTGGTTGAATAGATGAATCTGAGATTGTGTGATGCATATTGTATAATCATACCCACGGATACTTGAGGTGACATTGGAGTATCTAGGTGACATTAGGGCTTTGGTTGATTTGTGTCTTAAGGTGTTATTCTAGTACGAACTCTAGGGCTGTTTGTGACACTTATAGGAATAGCCCAATAGATTGATTGGAAAGAATAACTTTGAGGTGGTTTCGTACCCTACCATAATCTCTTCGTTTGTTCTCCGCTATTAGTGACTTTGGAGTGACTCTTTGTTGCATGTTGAGGGATAGTTGTGTGATCCAATTATGTTATTATTGTTGAGAGAACTTGCACTAGTTAAAGTATGAACCCTAGGCCTTGTTTACTAGCATTGCAATACCGTTTGTGCTCACTTTTATCATTAGTTACCTTGCTGTTTTTATATTTTCAGATTACAAAAACCTTCATCTACTATCCATATACCACTTGTATCACCATCTCTTCACCGAACTAGTGCACCTATACAATTTACCATTGTATTGGGTGTGTTGGGGACACAAGAGACTCTTTGTTATTTGGTTGCAGGGATGCTTGAGAGAGACCATCTTCATCCTACGCCTCCTACGGATTGATAAACCTTAGGTCATCCACTTGAGGGAAATTTTCTACTGTCCTACAAACCTCTGCACTTGGAGGCCCAACAACGTCTACAAGAAGAAGGTTGTGTAGTAGACATCAAGCTCTTTTCTGGCGTCGTTGCCAGGGAGGTTAGCACTTGAAGGTATATCTTTAGATCTTGCAATCGAGTATTTTAGTTTCTTGTTTTATCACTAGTTTAGTTTATAAAAGAAAACTACAAAAAAATGGAATTGAGTTTGTCTCATACGCTTCATCTTTTTAATATCTTTCGTGAGTATGATGGAAAGGAAAATTGTGCTAAAGTGTTAGAAGAAGAATGCATTAAAATGTTTGGCACTAAATCTTTGAATGATGAGCATGATTGCAATGTTGTTAGTATGAACTCCTTGAATATCCATAGTACTAATGATGATTGCACTAGTTATGATGAAAATGTCTCCTATAAACATGTCAATTTTTGTGGAGTGCATTGAGTTTGGAAGTACACACCAAATAGGGAAGATAGATATTGCAAGAGGCATAAGCACTTAGAAACTAAATTGTTGCAAGAAAGGCTAGATGATTGTGCTGAAAATTTAAATTTTCTTTGCCGTACTTGTGGACTTTGTAATGAAAGTGGTCATTTAGCTATCCGATGCAAATTGTTTCATGATCTAATCATGTCCAAAAATTGTGATGAGTTGATTTCCCTTGCACATTATAATGAACTTATCTTGCTTATGGGTTGTGAAGAAATGAAACATATAACTGGGCATCTTCCAAAATTTGCCCGTTATAAACTTCTTGGTTTTGATCTAGAAGAAATTTATATGTATTGTGCGGTGAATTGCATTGAAAACCCTTATATTGCCAATTACATAAAGAAAAGAAAACAAATGTAGGATGAAGAGACTACTAATGAAAGGGAAGAGACTTCCCAATACCCTCCTATTATTTCTTATGATGAATCAGGTAACGAGGAGGAGCCTCCTATTCAACCAATCTCATTAATAAGGAGCTCCAAAAAGAGGATTGAACCCACACATGATGTGGTGAAGAAGAAGAAAAGAAAAAGGAAGAGAGGTAAAAATATATCTCTCCCAAATAATGCAGCTCCTATTACTATTGTGCCTCATGAAAATATAATTGTGGAAGATAATGATACTTCTTATGATCTTAAAAATATTTTTGGCACTTGCTTGGAAGAATATGATAATTGCTATACTATTGGTGCTATCTATACTATTAATGATGAGAGTGATTATGCTTATGATATGAAAAGGCCCAAGCTTGGGGATGCTATGTTTGATGAAGATGATGTTTTTGAGAATATATTTGCTGCAATTAATGTTTGTCCCAAGCTTGGGGATGCTACGCTTAATGAAGATGATATTTTTAATCTCCCAAGTTTTGATATGCAAATTTATAATGATGATAGCATGCCTCCTAATTATGATAATTATTGTGATGATAAGCATATAAAAAGTAGTGATGATTATATTTATAAAACTTGTCATGATTATGATTACCCTTTTTCTGAACATTACTCTTTTAATGTGGAAACAATTTATAGTATTCAAGTCTCTTATGACACTCCCACTATTCCGAATGAGAAGAATTTTGCTTATGTGTAGAGTAATAAAAATTCTATGCTTGTGCATCATGAAAATAGTGCTTTAGGTGCTGGTTATATTGTTGAATTCATTCATGATGCTAATGAAAATTATTATGAGGGACGAATATATGCTTGTAGGAATTTTAATAATATCAAGTTTCCTCTCTATGTGCTTAAAATTTTGAAATTATGCTTGTTTTGCCCTCCT
Source organism: Triticum aestivum (assembly GCF_018294505.1). NCBI lineage: Eukaryota > Viridiplantae > Streptophyta > Magnoliopsida > Poales > Poaceae > Triticum > Triticum aestivum. The sequence goes on along the minus strand of NC_057797.1, from coordinate 582,398,824 downwards.
ATGCTAGTTGATTCTTGTTCCCACAAGTTGTTTGCTCACAAAATCCCTATGCATAGGAAGTGGGTTAGACTTAAATGTGCTAGTCATATTCATCATGATGCTCTCTTTATGTTACAATTCTTATCTTTTATGTGAGCATCATTGAAATCATCATGCCTAGCTAGGGGCGTTAAACGATAGCGCTTGTTGGGAGGCAACCCAATTTTATTTTTGTTCCTCGCTTTTTATTCCTGTTTAGTAATAAATAATTCATCTATACTATGTTTAGATGTGGTTTTATGCTTTTAATTAGTGTTTGTGCCAAGTAGAACTTTTGGGAAGACTTGGGGAAAGTCTTTGCGATCATGCTGTAAAACACAGAAACTTTAGCGCTCACGAGAATTACTGCCATTTTTTATTGAAGAGTGATATTTAGTTAATTATTTTTGCAGATTATTAATAGATAAATTACTCACGTCCAGAAATTTATTTTAGAATTTTTTGGGGTTCCAGATCTTGCGTTAGCCGCAGATTACTACAGATTGTTCTGTTTTTGACAGATTCTGTTTTTCGAGTGTTGTTTGCTTATTTTGATGAATCTATGGCTAGTAAAATAGTTTATAAACCATAGAGAAGTTGGAATACAGTAGGTTTAACACCAATATAAATAAAGAATGATTTCATTACAGTAACTTGAAGTGGTGTTTTGTTTTCTTTCGCTAACGGAGCTCATGAGATTCTCTACTTTAAGTTTTGTGTTGTGAAGTTTTCAAGTTTTGGGTAAAGATTCGATGGACTATGGAATAAGGAGTGGCAAGAGCCTAAGCTTGGGGATGCCCAAGGCACCCCGGTAATATTCAAGGACAATCAAAAGCCTAAGCTTGGGGATGCCCCGGAAGGCATCCCCTCTTTCGTCTTCGTTCATCGGTAACTTTACTTGGAGCTATATTTTTATTTACCACATGATATGTGTTTTGCTTGGAGCGTCATTTTATTTTATTTAGTTTTGCTTGCTGCTTGAATAAAATACCAAGATCTGAAGTTCTTAAATATTAGAGAGTCTTCACATAGTTTCATAATTATTCAACTACTCATTGATCTTCACTTATATCTTTCGGAGTAGTTTGTTGTTTGCTCTAGTGCTTCACTTATATCCTTTTAGAGCATGGTGGTGGTTTTATTTTATAGAAATAGATGAACTCTCATGCTTCACTTATATCATTTTGAGAGTCTCTAAACAGCATGGTAATTTGCTTTGGTTATGAATTTAGTCCTAATATGATGGGCATCCAAGAGGGATATAATAAAAACTTTCATATAAAGTGCATTGAATACTATGAGAAGTTTGATACTTGATGATTGTTTTGAGATATGAGGATGGTAATATTAGAGTCGTGCTAGTGAGTAGTTGTGAATTTGAGAAATACTTGTGTTGAAGTTTGTGATTCCCATAGCATGCACGTATGGTGAACCGTTATGTGATGAAGTCGGAGCATGATTTATTTATTGATTGTCTTCCTTATGAGTGGCGGTCGGGGACGAGCGATGGTGTTTTCCTACCAATCTATCCCCCTAGGAGCATGCGCGTAGTACTTTGTTTTGATAACTAATAGATTTTTGCAATAAGTATGTGAGTTCTTTATGACTAATGTTAATTCCATGGATTATACGCACTCTCACCCTTCCACCATTGCTAGCCTCTCTAGTACCGCGCAACTTTCGCCGGTACCATAAACCCACCAGTTACCTTCCTCAAAACAGCCACCATACCTACCTATTATGGCATTTCCATAGCCATTCTGAGATATATTGCCATGCAACTTACCACTGTTCCATTTATTATGACATGCTTCATCATTGTCATATTGCTATGCATGATTATGTAGTTGACATCGTATTTGTGGCAAAGCCACTGTTCATAATTCTTTCATACATGTCACTCATGAGTCATTGCACATCCTGGTACACCGCCGGAGGCATTCATATAGAGTCATATCTTGTTCTAAGTATCGAGTTGTAATTCTTGAATTGTAAGTAAATAAAAGTGTGATGATCATCATTATTAGAGCATTGTCCCAGTGAGGAAAGGATGATGGAGACTATGATTCCCCCACAAGTCGGGATGAGACTCCGGACGAAAATAAATAAATAAAATAGGCCAAAGAATCCCAAATAAAAAAATAGAAAAGAGTCCATAAAAAAGAGAAGGCCCAAATAAAAAATAAAATGAAATGAAAAAAATGAGAGAAAAAGAGAGAAGGGGCAATGGTACTATCCTTTTACCACACTTGTGCTTCAAAGTAGCACCATGATCTTCATGATAGAGAGTCTCATATGTTGTCACTTTCATATACTAGTGGGAACCTTTCATTATAGAACTTGGCTTGTATATTCCAATGATGGGCTTCCTCAAAATGCCCTAGGTCTTCGTGAGCAAGCGAGTTGGATGCACACCCACTTTGTTTCTTTTGTTGAGCTTTCATACACTTATAGCTCTAGTGCATCCATTGCATGGCAATCCCTACTCACTCACATTGATATCTATTGATGGGCATCTTCATAGCCCATTGATACGTCTAGTTGATGTGAGACTATCTTCTCCTTTTTTTTCTCCACAACCACCATTCTATTCCACCTATAGTGCTATATCCATGGCTCATGCTCGTGTATTGCGTGAAGATTGAAAAAGTTTGAGAACATCAAAAGTATGAAACAATTGTTTGGCTTGTCATCGAGGTTGTGCATCATTTAAATATTTTGTGTGGTGAAGATGGAGCATAGCCAGACTATATGATTTTGTAGGGATAGCTTTCTTTGGCCATGTTATTTTGAGAAGACATAATTGCTTGGTTAGTATGCTTGAAGTATTATTGTTTTTATGTCAATATTAAACTTTTGTCTTGGATCTTATGGATCTGAACATTCATGCCACAATAAAGGATAAATATGTTAGGTAGCATTCCACATGAAAATTTCTGTTTTTATCATTTACCTACTCAAGGACGAGCAGGAATTAAGCTTGGGAATGCTAATACGTCTCCAACATATCTATAATTTTGATTGTTCCATGCTATTATATTATCAACTTTGGATGTTTATGGGCTTTATTATGCACTTTTATATTATTTTTGGGACTAACCTATTAACCCAGAGCCCAGTGCCAGTTTCTGTTTTTCCTTGTTTTAGAATAACGCAGAAAAGGAAAATCAAACGGAGTCCAATTGACCTAAAACTTCACGGAACTTATTTTTGGAAGAAAAGCAACCCGGGAGACTTGGAGTCCATGTAAGGGAAGCTTCGAGGAGGCCACGAGGTAGGGGGCGCGCCCACCCCCCCCCCCTGGGCGCGCCCTCCACCCTCGTGGGCCCCTCGTGGCCCCCCTGACGTACTTCTTCCGCCTATATATCTCCATATACCCTAAAAACATCCGAGAGCACAATAGATCGGGAGTTCCACCGCCAGAAGCCTCCGTAGCCACCGAAAACCAATCTAGACCCGTTCTGGCACCCTGCCGGAGGGGGCAACCCCTCTCCGGTGGCCATCTTCATCATCCTGGCGCTCTCCATGACAAGGAGGGAGTAGTTCTCCCTCGGGGCTGAGGGTATGTACCAGTAGCTATGTGTTTGATCTGTCTCTCTCTCTCTCTCGTGTTCTTGAGGTGATACGATCTTGATGTATCGCGAGCTTTGCTATTATAGTTGGATTCTATGATGTTTTCTACCCCCTCTACTCTCTTGTAATGGATTGAGTTTCCCCTTTGAAGTTATCTTATCGGATTGAGTCTCTATAGATTTGAGAACACTTGATGTATGTCTTGCCGTGTGTATCTGTGGTGACAATGGGATACCACGTGATTCACTTGATGTATGTTTTGGTGATCAACTTGCGGGTTCCGCCCATGAACCTATGCATAGGGGTTGGCACACGTTTTCGTCGTGATTCTCCGGTAGAAACTTTGGGGCACTCTTTGAGGTCCTACGTGTTGGTTGAATAGATGAATCTGAGATTGTGTGATGCATATCGTATAATCATACCCACGGATACTTGAGGTGATATTGGAGTATCTAGGTGACATTAGGGTTTTGGTTGATTTGTGTTTAAGGTGTTATTCTAGTACGAACTCTAGGGCTGTTTGTGACACTTATAGGAATAGCCCAACGGATTGATTGGAAAGAATAACTTTGAGGTGGTTTCGTACCCTACCATAATCTCTTCGTTTGTTCTCCGCTATTAGTGACTTTGGAGTGACTCTTTGTTGCATGTTGAGGGATAGTTATGTGATCCAATTATGTTATTATTGTTGAGAGAACTTGCACTAGTGAAAGTATGAACCCTAGGCCTTGTTTCCTAGCATTGCAATACCATTTGTGCTCACTTTTATCATTAGTTACCTTGCTGTTTTTATATTTTTAGATTACAAAAACCTTTATCTACTATCCATATACCACTTGTATCACCATCTCTTCGCCGAACTAGTGCACCTATACAATTTACCATTGTATTGGGTGTGTTGGGGACACAAGAGACTCTTTGTTATTTGGTTGCAGGGTTGCTTGAGAGAGACCATCTTCATCCTACGCCTCCTACGGATTGATAAACCTTAGGTCATCCACTTGAGGGAAATTTGCTACTGTCCTACAAACCTCTGCACTTGGAGGCCTAATAATGTCTACAAGAAGAAGGTTGTGTAGTAGACATCAGCCCCTCGTGGCTCCACCGACCTACTTCTTCCTCCTGTATATACCTATGTACCCCCAAACCATCGAGGAGCACCACGAAAACCTAATTCCACTGCTGCAACCTTCTGTACCCGTGAGATCCCATCTTGGGGCCTTTTCCGGCGCTCCGCCAGAGGGGGCATTGATCACGGAGGGCTTCTACCTCAACACCATAGCCTCTCTAATGATGTGTGAGTAGTTTACCTCAGACCTTCGGATCCATAGTTATTAGCTAGATGGCTTCTTCTCTCTCTTTGGATCTCAATACAAAGTTCTCCTCGATTCTCTTGGAGATCTATTCGATGTAATCTTGTTTTGTGGTGTGTTTGTCGAGATCCAATGAATTGTGGGTTTATGATCAAGATTATCTATGAACAATATTTGAATCTTCTCTGAATTCTTTTATGTATGATTGGTTATCTTTGCAAGTCTCTTTGAATTATGAGTTTGGTTTGGCCTACTAGATTGATCTTTCTTGCAATGGAGAAGTGCTTAGCTTTGGGTTCAATCTTGCGGTGCTCGATCCCAGTGACAGCGGGGGAAACGACACGTATTGTATTGTTTCCATCGAGGATAAAAAGATGGGGTTTATATCATATTGCATGAGTTTATCCCTCTACATCATGTCATCTTGCTTAAAGCGTTACTCCGTTCTTATGAACTTAATACTCTAGATGCATGCTGGATAGCAGTCGATGTGTGGAGTAATAGTAGTAGATGCAGGCAGGAGTCGGTCTACTTGTCACGGACGTGATGCCTATATACATGATCATACCTAGATATTCTCATAACTATGCTCAATTCTATCAATTGCTCGACAGTAATTTGTTTACCCACCGTAATACTTATGCAATCTTGAGAGAAGCCACTAGTGAAACCTATGGCCCCCGGATCTATTTTCCATCATATTAATCTCCCGTCAACAAGGTATTTCTTGCACCGTTTATTTTTCTTTCTTTAGTCTTTATCATAAAAATACCAAAAATATTATCTTATCTTCTCTATCAGATCTTACTTTTGCATGTGGCCGTGAAGGGATTGACAACCCCTTTATCGCGTTGGTTGCAAGGTTCTTATTTGTTTGTGTAGGTGCAAGGGACTTGAGCGTGGCCTCCTACTGGATTGATACCTTGGTTCTCAAAAACTGAGGGAAATACTTACGCTACTTTGCTACATCACACTTTCCTCTTCAAGGGAAAACTAACGCATTGCTCAAGAGGTAGCACTACCTTTCGTAGACGGCAGTTACCATGATCGTATTTGAACTCACGTAGATCATCTGTGTGCTCAACCTTTGGGACTGGGCAGTCTGAGATTTTTGGAAGTGGAACCCGGTGACGAGTGTAGACATTCACAAGTTCCCACTCGCAGTTGTACCCAATATAAACAACCCAATCTTCATTTGCACCTGCCCAAGCCTTGCCCTCAAGCGATGGCATCTTAACATCACATGTATCATTATCAGTGGCATCAACTTGCACAAGGCGAGGCTTCCCTCGTCCCTGCGCCAGTCAGCAGGGTCACAGCAAAGAAGATAGGGGAGATCAAACCGCTCCTGGACCCTTGGGTTGCTTGTAATGATGTTGTTAGTTGAGTTGAGAATGGTCTTGAATGAACCTGCCATGCTAGACAAGGTGATGACGTCGCACCGATCGGTGAGTTCCTCCACCATGTCCTCTTTCAGATCGGGGCAAGAATAACAGGGTCGTTTCCGGCATGTTCCCTCCATGGAGAAGATGATCGAACAATGGCACACACCTTAATCTGGCTGACCGTTTCTGTTCTCTTGTCTCAATGCAAACAGTTCATCCGAATGAACCACAGGTCGTATATCTAATACGTCTTCAACGTATCTACTTTTTCTCACGCTTTTTCTCTTGTTTTGGACTCTAATTTGCATGATTTGAATGAAACTAACCCCGAACTGATGTTGTTTTCAGCAGAACTATCATGGTGTTGTTTTTGTGTAGAAATAAAAGTTCTCGGAATAGATCGGAACTTTTTGAGGATTTTTTATATCAATAGTAATAATTACCGAAGCCAAGACCCACCAGAGAGGGGCCCCTGGGTGGGCACAACCCACCAGGGGGCGCCCTTGCTACCTCTTGAGCATGTGTTGGTTTTCCCTTGAAGAGGAAAGGGTGATGCAGCAAAGTAGCGTAAGTATTTCCCTCCGTTTTTTAGAACCAAGGTATCAATCCAGTAGGAGAGACTACACGCAAGTCGCCTAGTACCTGCACAAACAAACAAGAACCTCGCAACCAACGCGATAAAGGGGTTGTCAATCCCTTCACGGTCACTTACGAAAGTGAGATCTGATAGAGATAATAAGATAAATATTTTTGGTATTTTTGTTGTATAGATTGAAAAGTAAAGATTGCAAAATAAATAGTAACAGAAATAGCTAGTTGACAGGAAAATAATATGATGTAAAGTAGACCTCGGGGCCATAGGTTTCACTAGTGGCTTCTCTCAAGATAACATATATTACGGTGGGTGAACAATATATTGCCGAGCAATTGATAGAAAAGCGCATAGTTATGATGATATCTAGGCATGATCATGAACATAGGCATCACGCCAGTGTCAAGTAGACCGAAACGATTCTACATCTACTACTATTACTCCACACATCGACCACAATCCAGCATGCATCTAGAGTATTAAGTTCATAAGAACAGAGTAACTCATTAGGCAAGATGACATGATGTAGAGGGACAAACTCAAGCAATATCATATAAACCCCATCTTTTTAGCCTCGATGGCAATAATACGATACGTGCCTTGCTGCCCCTGCTATCACTGGGAAAGGACACCGCAAGATTGAACCCAAAGCTAAGCACTTCTCTCATTGCAAGAAATGTCAATCTAGTAGGCCAAACCAAACTGATAATTCAAAGAGACTTGCAAAGATATCAAATCGTGCATATAAGAATTCAGAGAAGAATCAAATATTGTTCATAGATAATCTTAATCATAAACCCACAATTCATTGGATCTTGGCAAACACACCGCAAAAAGAATTACATCAAATAGATCTCCAAGAACATTGAGGAGAACTTTGTATTGAGATCCAAAGAGAGAGAGGAAGCCATCTAGCTAATAACTATGGACCCGAAGGTCTATGGTAAACTACTCACACATCATCGGAGAGGCTATGGTGTTGATGTAGAAGCCCTCCGTGATCGAATTCCCCTTCGGCAGATCGCCAGAAAAGGTCCCCGGATGGGATATCACGGGTAAAGAAGGTTGTGGCGGTAGAAAAGTGGTTTCGTGGCTCCCCTGGATGTTTTCAGGGTATAAGAATATATATATATATAGGCGAAAGAAGTAGGTCGGTGGAGCCGCGAGAGGCCCACGAGCGTGGGGGGCGTGCCTGGCCCCCCTGGGCGCGCCACCCTACCTCGTGGCCGCCTCACCGCTTCCTTGACGTCCACTCCAAGTCTCCTGGATTGCGTTTGTTCCAAAAAAAGATCCTCGCGAAGGTTTCATTCGTTTGGATTCCGTTTGATATTCTTGTTCTGCGAAACACTGAAATAGGCAAAAAAACAGCAATTTGCACTGGGCCTTCGGTTAATAGGTCAGTCCCAAAAATAATATTAAAGTGAAAAATAAAGCCCATTAAACATCCAAACAGATAATATAATAGCATGGAACAATCAAAAATTATAGATACGTTGGAGACGGATCAAGCATCCCCAAGCTTAATTCCTGCTCGTCCTCGAGTAGGTAAATGATAAAAACAATTTTTTTGATATGGAATGCTACCTAACATAAGTTTCAATGTATTTCTCTTTATTGCAGTGTGAATGTTTAGATCTGGAAGATTCTAGACAGAAATTTAATATTGACATAAAAATAATAATACTTCAAGCAATGCTAACCAAGCAATCATGTCTTATCAAAATAACATAGCCAAAGAAAGCTTATCCCTACAAAATCATATAGTTTGGCCATGCTTCATTTTCGTCACACAAAATGCTCTCATCATGCACAACCCCGATGACAAGCCAAGCAATTGTTTCATACTTTAGCCTTTTCAAACTCTTTCAACTTTCACGTAATATATGAGCGCGAGCCATGGATATAGCACTATGGGTGGAATAGAATATGATGATGGAGATTGTGTGAGAAGACAAAAAGGGAGAAAGTCTCACATTGACGCGGCTAATCGACGGGCTATGGAGATGCCCATCAATTGATGTCAATGCAAGGAGTAGGGATTGCCATGCAACGGATGCACTAGAGCTATAAATATATGAAATCTCAACAAAAGAAACTAAGTGGGTGTGCATCCAACTTGCTTGCTCACGAAGACCTAGGGCATTTTGAGGGAGCCCATGATTGGAATATACAAGACAAGTTCTATGATGAAAAATTCCCACTAGTATATGAAAGTGACAACATAAGAGACTCTCTATCATGAAGATCATGGTGCTACTTTGAAGCACTAGTGTGGAAAAAGGATAGTAACATTGCCCCTTCTCTCTTTTTCTCTCATTTTTTCTTTGGCCTCTCCTTTTTTATGGCCTTTCTCTTTTTTCGAAGAACTTTCCTCATGGGACAATGCTCTAATAATGAAAATCATCACACTTTTATTTACTTACAACTCAAGAATTACAACTCGATACTTAGAACAAAATATGACTCTATGTGAATACCTCCGGCGGTGTACCGGGATATGCAATGAATCAAGAGTGACGTGTATGGAAGAATTATGAAGGTGGCTTTGTCACAAATATGATGTCAACTACATGATCATGCAAGGCAATATGACAATGATAAAGCGTGTCAGAATAAACAGAACGGTGGAAATTTGCATGGCAATATATCTCGGAATGGCCATGGAAATGTCATAATAGATAGGTATGGTGGCTGTTTTAAGGAAGATATAAGGAGGCTTATGTGTGATAGAGTGTATTATATCACGGGGTTTGGATGCACCAGCGAAGTTTGCACCAACTCTCGAGGTGAGAAAGGGCAATCCGCAGTACCGAAGAGGCTAGCAATGATGAAAGGGTGAGAGTGAGTATAATCCATGGACTCAACATTAGTCATAAAGAACTCACATACTTATTGCAAAAATCTACAAGTCATCAAAACCAAGCACTATGCACATGCTCCTAGGGGGATAGATTTGTAGGAAAAGACCATTGCTCGTACCCAACCACCACTCATAAGGAAAGAAATCAAAGAACACCTCATGCTTCAAATTTGTCACACAACTTTTACCATACGTGCATGCTACGGGACTTGCCAACTTCAACACAAGTATTTCTCAATTCCACAATTACTCAACTAGCACAACTCTAATATTACCATCTTTATATCTCAAAACAACTATCAAGTATCAAGCTTCTCATAACATTTAATGCACTCTATATGGAAGTTTTTATTATACCCATCTTGGATACCTATCATATTAGGACTAATTTCATAACCAAAGCAAATTACCATGTTGTTCTAAAAGACTCTCAAAATAATATAGGTTAAGCATGAGATACCAATAATTTTTATAAAATAAAACCACCACCGTGCTCTAAAAAGTTATAAGTGAAGCACTAGAGCAAAATTATCTAGCTCAAAAGATATAAGTGAAGCACATAGAGTATTCTAATAAATTACAATTCATGTGTGTCTCTCCCAAAAGGTGTGTATAGCAAGGATGATTGTGGTAAACTAAAAACAAAGACTCAAATCATACAAGACGCTCCAAGCAAAACACATATCATGTGGTGAATAAAAATATAGCCTCAAGTAAAGTTACCGATAGATGAAGACGAAAGAGGGGATGCCTTCCAGGGCATCCCCAAGATTAGGCTTTTGGTTGTCCTTGAATTTTACCTTGGGGTGCCTTGGGCATCCCCAAGCTTAGTCTCTTGCCACTCCTTTTTCCGAAATCCATCAAATCTTTATCCAAAAACTTGAAAACTTCATAATACAGAACTCAATAGAAAATCTCATCAGTTCCGTTAGTATAGGAAAACTAATCACCACCTTAAGGAACTGTAATAAACTCATTCTTTATTTATTTTGGTGTTAAACCTAATGTATTCCAACTTCTATATGGTTCATACCCCCTGATACTAGCCATAGATTCATCAAAATAAGCAAACAACACACGAAAAACAGAATCTGTCAAAAACAGAACTATCTGTAGTAATCTGTAGGTTTCAAATACTTCTGTAACTCGAAAAATCCTGAGAAATTAGGACGTCCTAAATAATTTGTATAATGATCTACCGCAGTTGGAGTCAGTATTTTATCGCTCTCTGGTTAAAAATGAAAATTATTCTTGTGAGCGCAAACTTTCTGTTTTTTTCAGCAAGATCAAATAACAATCATCCAAGAAGATCCTAAAGGCTTTACTTGGCACAAACACTAATTAAAACATAAAAAACACAATCATAACAGAGGATGGATGGTTTATTTATTACTAAACAGGAACAAAAAGCAAGGAACAAAAATAAAATTGGGTTGCCTCCTAACGGTTTATTTATTTTTGTTCCTCTTTAGTAATAAATAAACCATCTAGGAACAAATAGATGGTTTATTTACTTGGCATTTTTAGATCTTCATCGTTATTATCATGAAAACTAGAAGAACATGCCTTCACAAAGCAATCTTTTTAGCACGCATCCTAGCGGTTCTTTCTTTGCACTCATCAATGGAAATTCTCATGGCTTTGAGAGACTCGTTGATATCATGCTTAGGTGGAATAGATCTAAGTTTCAAAGAATCAACATCAAGAGAAATTCTATCCACGTTCCTAGCCAACTCATCAATCCTAAGCAATTTTTCTTCTAGCAAAGCATTGAAATTCTTTTGTGAATTCATAAATTCTTTAACACTAGTCTCAAAATCAGAGGGCATCTTATTAAAATTTCCATAAGAGTTGTTGTAGGAATTACCATAATTATTAGAGGAATTACTAGGAAACGGCCTAGAATTGAAATTTCCTCTATACGCGTTGTTACCAAAATTGTTCCTACCAACAAAATTCACATCCATAGATTCATTATTATTCTCACTCAAAGTGGACAAAGGCATATCATTAGGATCAGAAGAAGCACTCTTATTAGCAAATAATTTCATAAGTTCATCCATCTGTCCACTCAAAACATTAATCTCTTCAATCGCATGAACTTTTTTATTAGTAGATCTTTCGGTGTGCCATTGACAATAATTAACCATAATATTATCTACGAGTTTAGTAGCTTCTCCTAAAGTGATTTCCATGAAAGTGCCTCCCGTGGCCGAATCTAAAAGATTTCTAGAAGCAAAATTCAATCCAGCATAATTTTTTTATATAATCATCCATAAATTCAAAACATGTGTAGGGCAATTATGTATCATTAATTTCATCCTCTCCCAAGCTTGTGCAACATGCTCATGATCAAGTTGCTTAAAGTTCATAATATCGTTTCTAAGAGAGATTATCTTAGCGGCAGGAAAATACTTAGAGATAAAAGCATCTTTGCACTTATTCCATGAATCAATACTATTTTTAGGCAAAGAAGAGAACCAAGTTTTAGTATGATCTCTAAGTGAAAATGGAAATAGCTTCAATTTAAAAATATCATTATCCAGATCTTTCTTCTTTTGCATATCACATAAATCAACAAAGCTGTTTATATGGGTAGCGGCATCTTCACTAGGAAGGCCAGCAAATTGATGTTTCATGACAAGATTCAGCAAAGCGGTATTAATTTCACAAGATTCAGCATCGGTAAGAGGAGCAATCGGAGTGATAATGAAATCATCATTGTTGGTATTGGAAAGGTCACATGATTTAGTATTATCTTGAGCTGTGACAAACAATCAATCCAACAAAAAATCACACAAGAGGCAAGCGAAAGAAGGCGATTGGAAAAAGGGGAACATAAAAGAGGCGAATAAAACGGCAAGGGTGAAGTGGGGGAGAGGAAAACGATAGGCAAATGGCAAATAATGTAATGCGAGGGATAAGAGTTTGTGATCGGTACTTGGTATGTCTTGACTTAGCATAGATCTCCTCGGCAATGGCGCCAGAAATCACTGGTTGACGGGATATCAAATCTTGACTTGACTTGGTGCAAATCTCCCCGGCAACGGCGCCAGAAATCCTTCTTGCTACCTATTGAGCATGCGTTGGTTTTCCCTTGAAGAGGAAAGGGTGATGCGGCAAAGTAGCGTAAGTATTTCCCTTAGTTTTTGAGAACCAAGGTATCAATCCAGTAGGAGACTACACGCAAGTCATCAAGTACTTGCACAAACAAACAAGAATCTCGCAACCAACGCGATAAAGGGGTTGCCAATCCCTTCACGGTCACTTACGAAAGTGAGATCTGATAGAGATAATAAGATAAATATGTTTGGTATTTTTGTTGCATAGATTGAAAAGTAAAGATTGCAAAATAAATAGTAACAGAAATAGCTAGTTAACGGTAAAATAATATGATGTAAAGTAGACCCGGGGCCCATAGGTTTCACTAGTGGCTTCTCTCAAGATAACATATATTACGGTGGGTGAACAAATTACTGCCGAGCAATTGATAGAAAAGCACATAGTTATGATGATATCTAGACATGATCATGAACATAGGCATCACGCCCGTGTCAAGTAGACCGAAATGATTCTGCATCTACTACTATTACTCCACACATCGACCGCTATCCAGCATGCATCTAGAGTATTAAGTTCAGAAGAACAGAGTAACGCATTAGGCAAGATGACATGATGTAGAGGGATAAACTCAAGAAATATGATATAAACCCCATCTTTTTATCCTCGATGGCAACAATACAATACATGCCTTGCTGCCCCTGCTGTCACTGGGAAAGGACACCACAAGATTGAACCCAAAGTTAAGCACTTCTCCCATGGCAAGAAAGATCAATCTAGTAGGCCAAACCAAACTGATAATTCGAAGAGACTTGCAAAGATATCAAATCATGCATATAAGAATTCAAAGAAGAATCAAATATTGTTCATAGATAATCTTAATCATAAACCCACAATTCATCGGATCTCGGCAAACACACCGCAAAAAGAATTACATTGAATAGATCTCCAAGAACATTGAGGAGAACTTTGTATTGAGATCCAAAGAGAGAGAAGAAGCCACCTAGCTAATAACTATAGACCCGAAGGTCTGTGGTAAACTACTCACACATCATCGGAGAGGCTATGGTGTTGATGTAGAAGCCCTCCGTGATCGAATCCCCCTCCCGCAGATCGCCGGAAAAGGTCCCCGGATGGGATGTCACGGGGACAGAAGGTTGCGGTGGTGGAAAAGTGGTTTCGTGGCTACCTGGCTGTCTTCAGGGTATAAGAGTATATATATATATATATATATATATATATATATATATATATATATATATATATATATATATATGCAAAAGAAGTAGGTCGGTGGAGCTGTGAGGGGCCCACGAGGGTGGAGGCGTGCCTGGCCCCCCTGGGCTTGTCGCCCACTCCAAGTCTCCTGGATTGCATTTGTTCCAAAAAAATATCCCCGCGAAGGTTTCATTCCGTTTGATATTCCTTTTCTACGAAACACTGAAATAGGCAAAAAAACAACAATTTGCACTGGGCCTTCGGTTAATAGGTTAGTCCCAAAAATAATATTAAAGTGCATAATAAAGCCCATTAAACATCCAAACAGATAATATAATAGCATGGAACAATCAAAAATTATATATGCGTTGGAGACGTATCACCCCCCTCTCCTGGCGCGCCCAGGTGGGCTGTACCCACCTGGTGGCCCCGTTGACGACCCCTGATACTATAAATTCACATTATTCAAGAAAAAAATCAGGGATAAAGAATTATCGTGATCCGTGATACGGAGCCGCCACCAGGCCCTGTTCTTCCTCGGGAGGACAAATTTGGAGTCCGTTTGGGGCTCCGGAGAGGGGGATCTTCGTTCTTCGTCATCACCAACCCTTGTCCATCGCCAATTCCATGATGCTCCCCATCGGGAGTGAGTAATTCCTTCATAGGCTCGCTGGTCGGTGAGGAGTTGGATGAGATTCATCATGTAATCGAGTTAGTTTTGTTAGGGCATGATCCCTAGTATCCACTATGTTCTTAGATTGATGATGCTATGACTTTGCTATGCTTAATGCTTGTCACTTTGGGCCCGGGTGCCATGATTTCAGATCTGAACCGTTTATGAATTCATCATTGTATCCATGTTTTAGATCTGATCTTGCAAGTTATAGTCACCTACTACGGTTATGATCCTGCAACCACGGAGTGACGACAACCAGGCTCACTCCCGGTGATGACCGTAGTTTGAGGAGTTCATGTATTCACTATGTGTTAATGCTTTGTTCCGGTTCTCTATTAAAATGAGGCCTTAATATCCCTTAGTTTTCAATATGGACCCCGCTGCCACGGGAGGGTAGGACAAAAGATGTCATGCAAGTTCTTTTAATAAAGCACGTATGACTATTTATGGAATACATGCCTACATTATATCGATGAATTGGAGCTAGTGTCGTATCGCCCTAGGTTATAACTGTCACATGATGAATATCATCCAACAAGTCACCGATCCAATGCCTACGAATTTATCCATATTGTTTCTGCTAAGTTACTATTTCTATCATCACCGTTACACTTGCTACAAATTACTGATGTCACTACTATCAAAACTATCAAACTACTTTGCTACTGATCATATTGCGGCAGATAATTAATCTCCAGGTGTGGTTGAATTGACAACTCAGCTGCTAATACCTTCAAATATTCTTTGGCTCCCCTTGTGTCGAATCTATAAATTTGGGTTGAATACTCTACCCTCAAAACTGTTATGATCCCCTATACTTATGGGTTATCAATATCGCACACACCTTGATCTGGCTGACCGTTTCTTTTGTGTTGCCTAATCACAAATAGTTCATCCGAGTCAACCGTATGTTGTATATCGCACACACCTTCGTCTGGATTCTCGTTTCTTTTGTTCCTCCTCATCGCAAACAGTTAATTGAACTGAACCGTATGGCCTGCATCGCACATGCAACTAAAATCCGAACCGTGTTTGATGCATCCGTCATCGCAAACATTTTGCACCTTTTGACGGTTTTTTACACCACTATTTGCGATTATTGCAACGCACACAGTTTCGTCGAAGAGTCTCTGATCGTAATGTCGCGTTAGCAGCAACCTACAGTAGTGTTGTCTAGTGAACTTAGAAAAATTAAGTTCATGAGATACGTCGTCAAACCTAATCTTAACTTTCTCTTTAACACAATCAAATTTCAGCATTAACAATATTCAAGTTGTGATCTAAGTACTAGAAAATTAGTAGGGTATTTAATATTGCCACACAAGACTTCAACATCTCTAACAATACCAAGCGGTGAAATGGTATCCCTATTTGCAAGCTTAATAGTAACATCAATCTATTCTATCTCAGCAGGTGAAATATCATGCATGCCATCTTGATAGAGGGAAAACGGAATAGCACTTATACTAGCACCCATACCACATAAACCATGATAACAATGATCTCCAATCTTAATAGAAACAACATGCATTCCAACAACTTTCTTATTCTTATCTAACTTATCATGTTCATTTATAACGGGTTTAGCAATTCTAGCAGCTTCACCATAGAAATAAATAACATGCCCATCAATATTATAAACCAAGAGATTGTTAACCATTGCAATAGGAGGTTCTATTTTAATTTTTTTCAAAGGGTTTAGGTGCTTTAATATTACTTTTATGAACCACAATTGTAGCCTTAGCATGTCCTTGATCCTAACAGGGAAAGGAGGTTTCTCGATATAAGTAGTAGGCACAACAAGATTTGTAATGTAAGCAAGTATTTCAGTATTAGCAATAATTGGTTCTTCACAAATATATTTGATGGGTGGATGAAATTTAAACCAGTTCTCTTTAGGAAGATCAACATGAGTAGCAAAAGGTTCACAAAATGTAGCTACTATCTCAGAATAAAGTCCATATTTTGCACTAAGTCTATGAAAAAGATATGTTTCTACAAAAGACTTAACACATTCATATTCAATATTTATACCTGACTCGTTACCTTTGTTGACCTCCCAATCTTCGGAGTTGCATTTAGTTCTTTCAATAAGATCCCATTTGAAATCAATACATTTTTTTAGAAAGAACCAACATAAGAAGAATCAAGCATTGTTCTATAATTATGAGAAAATCGAGCATAAAAAATCTCTCGAGAGCTCATGATTGGGGCATTTGAGCATCATGTCTTTAAGCCTCCCCTAAGCTTGACCAATACTTTCTCCTTCACGAGGCCAAAAATTATAAATATAATTCCTGTCATGATGAACCAAGTGCATAGGATATTTTTTTGATGGAATTCCAGTTTCAGTTGGTTCCAGCCCCTTGTTTCAGGATCATTCAATAGCCTATACCATGCCAATGCTTTTCCCTCCAACGATAAAGGGAATAATTTCTTCTTAACTCCATCCCTCGACAAACCTGCAAGCTTAAACAACCCACAAAGTTCATCCATATAGATTAAGTGGATATTAGGATGTATTGTTCCATATCATACTAGGGATTAGCATGCATTTTTTCCAATATACCAAAAGGAGTTTCGTAATAAATATTTTCAGTGGGTGGAGGATCAACTCTTACCACTTTTGCTCGAGGTAGAGATAACCTGAACAAGCCTCTCAAAGGATTAACTTCCATAGTAACAACTGAAGATAAAATTCAGCATGTATTATAAATGTTTCCTTACCAAGAGCACTTCACTCCCCGGCAATGGCGCCAGAAAAAAGTCTTGATGGACCACAAGTATAGGAGTTGAATCATAGTACTTTCGATAAGTAAGATTGTCGAACCCAATGAGGAGCCGAAGGAATCAATAAGCGGTTTTCAACAAGGTATTCTCTACAAGTGATGTATGGTGATTGTAATAGATAGTTTGATAGTAGGATAATTGGTAACAAGTAAGAAGTAAGAAAAGTAACAAGGTGCAGCAAGGTGGCCCAATCTTTTTATTGCAAAGGACAAACCGCAATTACTTCTTACAGTGATTAAAGCGTTCTCGAGGACACACCGGAATTTTGTCTAGTTACTTTCTTCACGATTCATTGACTCTCGTTCGCTGCTTTGATAAGTTGTTATGTGGGTGGACTGGAGCTAAGGTGATATTCTTACTTGAAAAAACAACCTACTTATGATTACCCCCTCTCGCAAGGATCCACAAATACAAGAGAAGAATTAAGATAAATCTAACCGTAGCATGAAACATATGGATCCAAAACGGCCCCTTACAGAACAACTCATAAACTAGGGTTTAGGCTTGTCACTCCCACAACCCGTCATCTACAAATAATCTACAAACTAATCCCACAATGCCTTCCCCTAGGCCCAAACATGGTAATGTGTAATGTAGTCGGCGTTCACACGACACCAATAGAGGAAGAACAACATAACGCATCATCAAAACATTGAACAAAAACCAACTTCACATGATTACATATAACAAGACTTCTCTCATGTCCTTCATAACAAACATAACTACTCAAAAATCATATTCATGTTCATGATCAAAGGAGATAAATAAGTGATTAACAATCTGAACATATAATCTTCCACCAAGTAAACCAACTAGCATCAACTACAAGATGTAATCAACACTACCAGCAACCCACAGGTACCAATCTAAGGTTTGAGACAAAGATTGGATACAAGAGATGAACTAGGGTTTGGAGATGAGATGGTGCCGGTGAAAATGTTGATGGAGATGTGTCCTCCCACGATGAGAGGAGCGTTGGTGATGATGATGGCTTCGATTCCCTCTCTCGGAGGGAAGTATCCCCGACGGAATAGCTCCGCTAGAGAGCAAAAGTGCTCCTGCCCAGGTCCCGCCTTGAGACGGTGGCGCTTCATCCCGAAAGCCTTCTTTTGGGTTTTTTCTAGGGCAAATGGGTTCATATAGCAGAATATGGGCTTCAAAGGGCCTCTATGGGCTCCACAAGTTCACATTGCGCGCCCGAGGGGCACCACCTGAGCTTGTGGGCCCATGAAGGGTCCTCTCTGGTATATTTTCTTCTAGTATTTTTTATATATTCTAAAATAAATATATGTAAGTTTTCAGGTCATAGGACCTCCGGAGAATAGCTATCTCTGTTGTAGCTCTTTTCAGGTCCAGAATTCTAGCTACCGGCAATCTCCCACTTTTGATGTAACTTGCAATTTAATAGAGAAAAGGCATTAAAATTGCATCAAGATGTGAAATATAACTTTAAAACAATACAAATAACATTAGGATAACATGATGCAAAATGGATGTATCATTGGCCCATTAGAAATTTATGAAATCTCAAAGCCCATGTGTAAAATAGCAAGTCGTGGCTCTAAACTTTAGTCCCACCCCGGAAGTTGAGGAGGTGTGAGACCTCTTTATATTGTGGGTTCCGTTGGGGATATTCCCCACGTGGTTTTGTCACGACAGGTTCCCTCCAACACTCTAAGTGATGTGTGGAGGAGAAAAATAGGAGACCATAAGCGCGCGCTCGCCTTGCCTGGCCTGGCCTGGCCGGGCTCGGGGCGCGCACGCAACATGCGGATGAATGGTCTACCGAAATCCGGTATGTTCCCTTGCACGGGCGCAGTTTCCTTTTGTCGATTTATTTTTTGATATCTTTATAGACAAGTTAATTATTTCTTGTCCAGTAAGTATACGACTTAGAATCCAAGTCGATTTGAGATCGTGATCGCGACACAATATTGTCTCTGGTCCTATTATATATACTCCTATCGTCCGCGGCCAAAGACACATCAAAAACACTTAGGGTTTGCCTCATCTCGTAACTTACGCCACCATCGTTGTCTACTCTATCCCGAACGCCAGTGTGCATCGGCGTGCAGGAGAGCGGGTCTCTGGAACCGTCCGTCCTTGTGATCTTGCACCGGGAGATGATGAATTAGGTTTTTAGGAAGCGCTTTGCATGACTGCTCATGTTCGTCATCACGAGTCGTCTTCCATCTAAGTCGAGCGGTGCTACTCGTCATCGTCTCCCTCGCTGTCAGCAACAGATCGTCGCCAACATCGTCATCAACAACGTAGCTCCAGCAGCAGCTAACGAACAATACATCCATTGTGATTTGTTCATGTCTTTGTATGTAGTTACTGTTACACGTGCAATGTTGTTGTGCATGTTTTCCTGTTCATCTAATATGCTAGATTGTTGCATGCTATTTTCTTTTCTAGTCATGAATTATCTACTGGAATTAATCATGAATTACTCATGAAGTCTCGATGAGAAAGTTTTCCCTAGCCGCCTATGCTCAGGGAAGGAAGGACACTAGAAAGTTTTTAAAGGCTTGCCAGTTTATGAGTGTTTTGTTGATCAATTCATCACAAATGTTATGTACACCCTGGTATTCTGGATTCGACTACCCACCGATGCAATGTTAGGGCATCTCCAACACAGACCCTCAAACCGCCCACATACGTTTGAATCACGCGGTCCGGATCATGGAAGCCATCCAACGCAGACCTGTATCGGTCTACCGAGTTGTCCAGACGCACTTTTTTCCGCAAAACAAAGACAAGGGTGGGGGGTTGCGGGCATCCAGACCGCTGCCACGCCCGCTCCTAACTACCCTGGCCCACCAAATACCCTTATCCCGTGCCCGCGTGCATTCCTGCCCGGCGCCGTACGCCCGCATTCATGCTGGTGTAGAGTTGCTGCTCTACATTGATGCCGGTCCACAGCGGACGCAGCCGCTCACTAGCGCCGACATTGAAGCAGCGCGCCGGCCAAGAGCGCCGCGTCCCCGGTACCCGCGCATGTTCAATGTCTGATAGACATATGTTGTACGAGACATGATGGATATCTACCATGCCCGTGCAATGGCCATTTGCATGCTGCCATTAAGCAGGCTCGCTGATTGAGGAACCAACTCTGACACCATGCATTGACGCATCCGGAGCTTGGCCTCACCGGAATCCGCCATTTAAAGGCAACCACACCCAGCTAGACTCCACACCACAACACCTCCTCCTGCCTTGCACCACATCCACCATGATCGCGAGCGGGAATGCTCTGTGGGTGAGCATGTCGATGGGGATGAAGCACGAGGTGGCCGCCTTTGCAGCCGCCTAGCATTTCGTCGTGCCAAGCCAATCGAGCAAGGCATGCAGGCCAGCTCGCCTGGGGTCTCCGACGACGACACAATATTGAACCCTGCGCCAATGCATGCCAGACTAACCATGGGACAGGCGCAGGTGCACTACGACGCCACCATGGTGGAGGAGCAGCAGCCTGCGTCGGCTCCTATGTTGGCATTCTGGCAGGTGCAGGAGGAGTAGAAGTACAACTGGTTCCTCCTCGAGCAGCACCGGTTGGTGGAGGCCAAATCTACGGCGAGCGCGCAAGTGAGGCAGTCGTGGCCGCGGTGAACCCAAACTTCGTTGTGGAGCAACACACACTCTTTGAGGCCACGTGCGTCGCTCACAACGAAGTTCCGGCGCAGCCAGACAGACACGGCCGCCAGCGCGTCCTATGCGCCACCATCCAACTTTTGAGGCGCGTGCGGCAGGTGGACAGTGACAGACCGTCCACGTCCATCATCGACCTGACGTCCACCGGCGTCGGTGACAGACAGGTCGCGGACTCCTCCGAGGATGAGACGTGCATGGGAGGTGGCATGGCGTTGTGTTCCATATGGGCCGGTCCATCTCTCATGTTCCACTCTTCCTCGCCGGAATCCACACCTCCACTTTACGGGTCTTGAACCCCACCGCCGTTCATGGAGACGGTAGATGGAGGACATGGTCGCGGATGCGGAATACAAAGGAAGTGGATGACGACCGTCGGCATAGGATACGCTTAGGGTCGAAATGTTTTTGGTTCTAAATGTTCAAAATGTAATAAAAATCTGTGTTTGCATGAATGTCGTCCGATTTATATGTAATATGCTGAGTTTGCATGAATTTCTTCTGGTTAGTTCAAATAGTTGTTGAAATGTATGTGGGCAGCGTTGGATGGCGCCCTCCGGCATTAGTGTCTGCAGACTGGTCTCCCTGTCCGCGGATGGGTGCCGGAGCAAATTTTCGGGTCGACGTTGAAGATGCCCTTATGTGATTTTCAAACATCGTATGCATCACTATGTACTGGTATTTTTTAAATAGTTAAAGCATTGTACTTGATAGCAACTTTCTCGACCAAGCCAACTTAGGAAGTTTAGATGGTTATGTTCTTTGTGGTGAAACCAATCCACCAGAATCAAGTTCTGAACTTGGCAAGTTGGCAATGGTGCTCGTACTTTCTGAATTTATTATAGGCCTTCCTGTGATGTGTGCTTAATAGGAGGAGATGTTTTGTCGACTACGAGAGCATCTATTGCAACTTCGGAAATCTTAAGATGATACACCGGCTCAGTTTTTCGGAGATGCTCGTAGAAACAAGTGTGCGTGGTATGAGCGTCTATATTTGTACTTCCTCCGTCTGGGTTTATTGGCCGGGAGACCTTCTCTTAGACCAAGGCACATGATAATTTGCTCACATTAATTATTTCATCCCACTTCCAATGCACTCTCTCACATTCTAGCTCCCACGTGTAGCAAATGAAAAGAATTTTTTTTGATAAAAGGTGCTTTTATTAACTCATAATGTAGCATCAGGTGGATACAAAGCAGCAAATGAAAAGAATGCATGCAACATATTTATTATTCAATCATGAAACAAGCAACAATGCCTCTCGCTACAGCCAATAAAATGGCTGCATGGATGTAGGTTTCTAAAGCAAGGCCTTATAAAACCGACATGCTTGTGATGCTTTTAGAGCAAGTACAATAGAGCCGAGTCAGCTGGCTATAAAAAATAAACTAGCATATTTTTGCTTAGTTGGAGGAAAGAGAAGAAGAGAGAGAAAGGAAGCGGGCTCTTGGTGAAGAGCCAGCTCTAGCACGTGCTCCTAGGCACTTTGTGAGAGTGAAAGGTGAGCCATATAATAAAAAAGTAGTACACTCTTCTAATCAACTATTGTACATATTAGCTATAAGATGAGCTATAGATGACATGGCAATGGCTTATAGCCAGCAGTTGGCTATACTATTAACCATGCTCTTAGGCGTGATAAATCCGGGCGGAGGGAGTACTTTGTTCAAGAAAACTTTTCCCGGCAAAGGAAACTCGATAGCTAGCCCATAGCGTTGGTGGTACAGATCGATAGGCGTGGTAGGATATCAGTCTCTATCGATACCACGATAAGCGAATCAAATCACGAGATCACATGGCGGAGAACCGGAGTACTACGGACGAAGATAATGAAGCCACCCACCACCCGGAGGGACCCACGCCCGCCATTGTCGCGCCCGAACGTCGACCAGCCGGGCACAAGAAGAAGTGGCGTCATGAGCGCGAGCGCCGAGGCCCGGAGCACGCACCCTCAGTGGCGGAAGCAATACGAGCCGTCCTGGTCGCGGCGCCTAACACGAGAGATGGAGACGGCGCGCAAGTTGCACCGGTCGCCGTCCGATCGATCCGGGCGGACGATTGGTGCGTCGCCGGCCTCGAAGCCGACGGCCTCTTCAGGCGTTCGCAGCACCGTCCACGTCGCTTTCGGGGGCTTTTGGATCTCGGCGCGACGAAGAGGACAGGGTGGTATCGCCGGGACCGTGCGTTCGTGCAGTGATGATTTTCTTCTGCCTATTTTTACGGCCGGGTCTGTTCATTTGTGCGGAGTGCGTACAGATCACAGATCTGTGTTGTGCTCTTTTGATTTGTCGTGAGGTTCACGAGAGAGAGCGCCGGATGTCGACGAAATGGCCGTACTATAGCGTAGGCCACTGTTGGTCGTCACATGGTGGTGCAGGTGCGTGGCCCGGGCGGGACTCGGGGAGGCAGGCGTGCGTGGGCCCAGATGGTACGGGAGGCAGTTGGCCTCGAGGAGCTAGCTATAGGTGTGCAACATATATAATCGTCGCCATGTTACTGGAACTGGACTCCAGCTGGAGCAATGGTTTCCATGCAGCATAAGCATATGCCCCATCTCTCTCTGCTCGCTGTTTATGTACATTGCCTATCTTGTGGGGAAAAGTCAGCTATATCTGGCAAGCCTCACAGGTCTGGGGCGTCAACATATGATCTACGTACAGCGAAAGTTACGCCTGAAACCAACCCCGTAACTGCAAAGCAGAACGACGCTTACCGTAGAAAAGGACGTTTAATCTTGCAGTCCTGTATGTTTGGCACGCATGGGCCAGGAGGTGAGCAAAAAGAGCAGTGTGGCACCATCCTTTCCGTGTGGTCCGGTCCGTGGACGGCAGATCCACCGCTGGCCGTGCGCCCTCTACTCAGTGGGGTCGGGTCGGGGCACGCCGAATGATTGGACGGAACGTGCATGTTCGCTCGGACGCATGGACGGCCCCTGCCACGCTCATCACATGGGAGTGAAATACTACAGCCTTTTGTCGTCTCGTGTGATGTGAAGTGAAACACACGGCTGGTTGTTTTTCCGTTTCAAAATTGCACGTGGTTGGGTTGGATGGGTCGCCCAACTGAAAGCGTTGCGCGCACGAGGTGTTAAACTATTTTCACGAGTCCATTTTTTATAATATTTCCTCCATTTTTAAATATAAGTTTTTTTATAGATTTCAACAAGGACTACAGACGGATATATATAAATATATTTTAGAGTGTAGATTCACTCATTTTATTCCGTATGTAGTCCGTGTTGAAATTTTTAAAAAGACTTATATTTAGGAACGGAGGGAGTATATTAGAACGGAGGGAGTATAATTCATGAAGCACAAAATAACAAAAAAGCATGAAAAAGTACATCACTTAAAACATAAACAAAGATTTTTCATCCTTTTTTGGGAATATAAAATTGCCATGATGTAAAATATATGAAAATTGCCATGTCCACATGCTAAACCCACCACACAAAAGAAGAACATGCATGACATTGCCATTGCACACTATAATAGAAAATACCTAGATGGACAATTTGAATGGTAAATATTAAAAAAAGTATAAACATACAGGAAATTGCAACGGTCCAATAAAATAACGTTGGAAACTGGAATCTGGCCATGGTCCATTGCAAATGGTAAGGGAAAAATTATGTAAAAAACATGATAAATTTTGGGAAATGGTTGTGCTGGTCACATGACAAATTTAGAGAAATTATGTTTTGTAAAAAAGGCATGGCAAATTTGCATGGTCCAATACGAAAAAAAGAAATTACCTACATGCAAAATACCTACAAATGTAAATTAAGTTGTCATGGCAATTTAACTTAAGTTACCATGGCAAACAATCAACATCTAGTTGCCAACCCCCTTACGATGTTCCTCGATAAACAAAACTTAAATTAAGTGAGAAACACAAAAATTGCCAGCACTGAGAAAAGCCATATTAAGACTGGTAGATTTACTACCACTTGAAATGAGTGGTTAGCTATTTCAAAAAAAAACAACAAAAAAAAGAAATGGTAGATTTACCATGATGTAATGCAATTTTTTGCCATGCTGATTATATAAAAAATTCCATGTAAAAACTACTAGATTCATCATGATGAGAAAAAAAATAGATGACATGCCAAAAAAATTGCCAAGCTATGGATAATGAAACTACCATGATGTAAATATTATAATTGCCATGAAAAGAATGCATACATTTTGTAGGGGCGAAGAAAAAATGCTAACTGAAACAAAAAACTATTGAAACAGAAAAAATAGAATGACAAAACTTATACTACATGATGGAAACTGTCAGGATGTAAAATGGCAATTAAGTATGATGATAATGTTGCCATGTAAAAAATATCTTGGTTAAAAAGTACTCAAAATATAAAATCATAGCAACTTAAATTCCAAAAAAACATGGCAAAATTGATAAATGTGTTGGTGACAATTGCCATGGGAAAAATGTAAAAATTGAGAAAATCATGGGAAAGGTTTTAAGATTTTTGCCATGGTAAAAGTTGCAAGTTGTTTTGACATGCCAAAAGTTGACATGCTATATCTAATAAAATTGGCATGCCATGAATAGTAAATACCACCATGGCAAATGTAGTGTATGTTATTAGTTTTTGTGGCAATTAATTTTCTGTTAGCTATAGTTATCATGAAAATCCTTCCCACACCCCTCGTGCTTTTGAAAAGTGCCCATTTTACTTGGGTGCTACCTCAAATGGCAACTTTAAGAGAAAAATGTTATGCAAGTCATGAAATTTTTGGGAAAATGTGAAGTGTTCACATGGAAAATTAGGAAGGAAAAAGTTTTCTCCAAAACCTTATGAAATTGAAGTCAATTGATATTTATTTCTATGCCAAAACTAGGTTTTAAATTCCGTTTTGTACGATGACTATTATTTAAACAAGTTGCCATGACAAAAATAAAGCTACCATGGTATAATTAATAAAATGCCATGATGTTAATAATGAAAGTCCATGCTACCTACAATGAAACCATTGTGGTCTGAATAATAAAGCCATGGTGTAAACAATAAAATTCCCATGCTACCTACAATAAAACTATCATGATTTGATAATTAAATTCGCCATGGTTTAATTAATAAAAATGCCATGATGTTTAACTAATAAAATTACCATAGTGTAAATTATGAATTTGCCATGTGAATTGTCACATCTAGAATTGCCATGAGACAAGTTTCAATCCAGAAATGTCACAAATAGAATTGCCATGTGCAATGAGACAAAAACATGAAAAATAATTGTTTTAGTTGATTTAAAGTTGACAACATCTATAATTTTCCACGTGACTCTTACAAAACAATTTCAAAAGTTGTCATGTCTTATACACCAAAAAAGCAAAAAAAAATGCCATTTTAAACATGTTTTATCTGGCAGATGGACATTACGAAATTGTATAAATTTTCCATGTGACAATTTATAAAATTACGAGTGCCATATATTGCTTATAGAGAGCAGTATTTTGTAGCTCGCTAACAGTGATCACTGAGCGGGTTGGCGCATTAATGAAGAGGATGTGCCCTGAGCGAGCGGTTTTCAAAAGGTTCTTGTGAGCATCCAATCAGGTTTTGGGAAGCTTATAGGCTGGTGATTTTAAAATTTCATGAACTTTTAAAAAATCATAACATTCTTTGAATGTGTGAACAGTTTTTCTACTTCACGGACATATTTTGGAATTCTCGAACATATTTCTCAAAATCAATGAACATTTTTTTGAATATGCGACCTTTTAATAAAAAAATTACGAACATGTTTTGTATCCGCTAACATTTCATGATTTTCCTACCATTTTTTAAAATAATGAACATTTTTAATTCACAAAATCGTATGATTTTTCAAACTTTTTTCTCTCAAAATTTGCAATTGTTTGTGAAAATTGTTTTTTTATTTAATCCTGAAATATAAAAAACAAAAAATGATGCACATTTCTTCTCTAGTCGGTGCCTATGTCTATGAATAGAAGCTCCGATATCACTGCCCGCGGTAGTTACTGAATCATGTTGTCGGTATCAAATGCCACATACAAAAGGATGTTGGGCTTGCTAGACTGCATGTAGTTTGCTGGTGGTTAGTCCGGTGGCTTCTGGCCCACAAGTGCATATCCATCTGAACTTTGTGCTCTCGAAAAGAAAAAAAGAAAACCTCAACCTTGAAGCATAAAAACTCTAGCAATCTTCATGTAAAAAAGAACTCTTGGAATCTATTTCCTGAGTAACTGGAAGATCACCTCTCAAGGAGAGAAAAATGAAGTAGGTATAGATTTTTACAAAGCGTGCATGGAATGGGTTGCACCCACCCTCATAAAAAATGCAGCACTCGTAAAAGGGGATGCGGACTACTTTCAGAAGTAGTATGAATGTAGATGAGCCTGCCTGGTAGCCGCAAAGACTACAAATGCCTGATCGGGGACCTCCCTATAGGTTTGCCCTAAAGCATGAAAATGCATCGGTTCATTTCCTTCCAAATGTGCCAGATAGTGTAGGTTAGTTGGCCCTGAGATCGTGAATCTTCATTTAGGGGGACGCGAGCGAGGAGATCGTCCCACCATTGGTCGAAGCTCCAAGCAGGATATGGTAGCGATCGAGGTGGAGGCTCAGCCTCAAGTTCACCATTTTCTGGCAAATTCCTAAATGGCATCTTAAGTGCCCGTTTTAGGTGTTTGCGCAATTGGGCGCATACCCTCTCCTCCGCACTAGGCCGTCCCATTCACATTTTTTCTGTTTTAAAACGCAAAAAACTGCTAGCAAGGGCGCAATTCGAACTGATGATCTCGCTCTAACCACTCGGCCAAATCACCTGTTAGTGTTTACTTAGAGCTTTTTCATCATTTTTTCTTGGAAAAAGTTTTGTTCAGGTTTCTTTCTTTCTTTTTGCTAAGCGGATGAACTTTTTTTTGAATTTGTGATTTTTTTTCCAAATTTGATGAACTTTTATTGCAAATTCGTGAACTTTTTCTTAAAACCGGTGAACTTTTTCCCAATTTGTGAACTTTAAAAAAATCAATGAACTTTTTTAGAAATCGACGAACTTTTCAAAATCAATGAGCTTTTTCAAATTCCATGATTTTTTAAAAAAATGATAAACTTTATTTCAAATTGATGAACTTTTTTGAAGTTTGTGAACTCTCTTTCAAAATTCATGAACATTTCTGAATTCACAATTTTTTTATGTTCATTTTTTTCGAAGGTCGAAGGTTGACCCGTCAACCTGTCAACTAGTCAAGCGCGGTTGAGTAAACCAGGTGATGTGGGACGAGCGAACGAGGAAATTTGGGTCAGCCCAGTTCACGGGCGCGTGGGCGCCAGTCCCTCTAGCCGGCGCTGAAGGCGCCCTATAGAAGCACCCCCGTCTTCCATACCTTGTAGGAGAAGGGGCATTGCAAGTGTTTTGTTTGTTTTGGGAATTGCCTCCGTACTCCAGCATTTCAACGGCCCGGAGTCCGCCGAGCTGGCTGAGTAGTGATCCAATTCCGGCAGACGGGTACGTAGGCATGTGTTCCAATTCCTACTCCTACGACTCGGGGTCTAAAGTATTACTATAAAAAATGGACTCGTAAAAATAGTTTAACATCTCGTGCGCGCAACGCTTTCAGTTGGGCGACCCACCCAACCCAACCACGTGCAATTTTGAAACAGGAAAACAACCATCCGTGTGTTTCACATCACACGAGACGAGAAAGGTTGTAGTATTTCTGCTAGTTTACTCCCATGTGATGAGCGTGGCAGGGTCCATGCGTCCGAACAGGCACGTTCCGTCGAATCATTCGGCGTGCCCCGGCCCGACCCCCACCGAGTAGAGGGCGCACGGCCAGCGGTGATCTGCCGTCCACGGACCAGACCACAGGGAAAGGGTGGTGCCACACTGCTCTTTTTGCTCTCACCTCCTGGCCCATGCGTTTAGTCGCCAAACATGAATGAATGAATGTATATAGAGGTAATAGCACCAGCAGTCCTGGAACTTGTCCTGGATGTGATGATCTAGTCCAAAACTTGCAAAAGTGAACTATTGCATCCCAGAACTTGCAGCCAATGTGCAAATCTAGTCCTAGCCAATCAGACAACGACAAGTGCAGCCTAGTCAGCACAGCCGGTCAGCGTAGCATAGTTTGCAATTATCCCCCTAGACTTAGCAGTAATCAACCCGCACTACACCGCAGTTTTCACCTGAATTTATTGGGTCTCCCTCCCCTCGACCAATCATTCTTCGCCCTCTCCCCCTTGTCCGTGACCGGTCGACAGGTCGTGCTGTCTGCGCTCACGTGAGCCATGGCATCGTCGCCGGACTTCACCGGCGATGTGCTCTCGCCGCCTACCGCGCACCAAGTTCGGCCGTTCGGTGTCAACCCCCCGGATTATGGTCAGTCATCCATCCTCTCTGCTCTGTTCCTCCTCTCTACTCGATGTCAACCCTCTCTGTCGGTGTTATCCTCCCCATTGGATCGCCCAGTTTTGAGCTTGTTTCAGGCACATTGGTTGGTAGTTCATGGTTGTAGTGCTTCCCGCGACGTCAGACTGGTTATTGGGTAGTCGATTGTAGTCTAGGGTTTTGGGTGAAGTTGGGGATTTTAGGCACAAACCTAGGTTCTTGTTTTGAATGTTTTCCGGACAGACTTTAGGTTCATGGCTAGTACGTACATACTGTTTTGCAAATACGTGCCAATTTGGCCTAGGGTTTGTGCGTAGGGGTAGCATTTGCTGTGTAAAATGTTTGAACTTTGTTTGGCCAATGTAGGGCACGACTTGAGATAAGTAGTGGATTAGTACTTAGTTTGTACATTAGCCATGCTAACTTAGTTTGTTACAGCTCTTGTTGAGTTAATTTGCAAGCTTTAGTCAACTGAACTTATTCTGTTGCAAGTTGCAGTTAACTGAAAAAATTCAGTTAACTCAGTTTCTGAAGATAGCTGAACTTATTCAGTTTAGTTAAAGATGCAGTTGACCTGAAGATGCAGTTAAATGTATTTGTCCAGTTATCTTTATTGATGCTTGTGCTTACATTCTTCACTTTGTGGCTGTAGTTTGTGATTCAGCAATGTGACTCAGTGTGGACACCCCTTTCTTCACATTAGAACTGGAGGATGGTGGACTATTCTGTGCACCAATAAATAACATGGAGTACTATAATCCTCCAGTGGAGGTGCTTGACTATGTTGATGCTGGCACATTCTCATATGCAGTCATTGAATAGCACCTTCTATGGTTGGGATATCCTGTCAATGAGCACATCATTTATTGGTGCATGCCTGACAAAACAATTTCAGATGGTATGCTCAGAATCAGAGGTGATGAGGATGTGAAGCAAATGATAACAGCCAGTGCTCAGCATAAGGTTCTTGCAATCATGGTTGATCATTCAGATATCATCAATAATTTCAGGCAAGATTTGATATGTACAATGGGAGCAGTAGAGAATCATGTCAGAGTGGTAAACCCAAATGTTGTTGCAGCCAGTGCAACTAGTTCTCACAGCACCATTTCAGTCAATGTTGAAGATCCAATTTTAGAGTTTGCAGCACTTGAGACAGAAGCAGACAACTTGCTGGCTAATGTTGCAGAAGAAGAGCATTTGCTGACTGATGTTGCACAAGGAGAGCACTTGCTGACTGATGTTGCACAAGGAGAGCACTTGCTGACTGATGTTGCACAAGGAGAGAACTTGCTGTTTGATGTTGCAGTAGAAGAGAATTTGTTGACTGATTTTGCTGACGAAGATCACTTGCTGACTGATGTTGCAGAAGATATAGTGCTTTTAGATTTAGATTTCAGTGACAATGATTATGACATAGATGATGGATATGATGATCTTTATGAAGAGAACATTGACTTTGATGTTGATTAAGAATTGAGCAAGAGGAGGAAGAGGTGGAACCTGACTATGCACTTTATGATGAAGATTTGAATCTGTCAAGAGAAGAAGAAGAAGAAGAGCAACTATTGTACCAGTTCAAAGCTTTTAATTCCAAGATGGACATGAAAAACCCTGTATTTAAAGTAGGGATGGTCTTTGCTGATGTGGTTGAGCTCAGGAAAGGTGTCACTGCATATTCAATAAGGAACAGAGTGCAGATCAAAAAGTTGAAAAATGACAAGATCAGATTTCATGCAGTTTGTCAGAGTGATTGCCCATGGCTGCTTATGGCTGGCAATGACAACAGGACTGGAGGATTTGTCATCAAGGCCTACTATGGAGATCATATGTGTTAGAAGAAGTGGAGATCATATGACAGCTAAATTCCTTTGCAACTATATCATAGATGAGTTCAAAGATGACCAGAAGATGTCACTTGGAACATTTTCAAGGAAAATAACAAAGGAGTTTAATTGCACCCCTAATAGATGGAAGCTAGCTAGGGCTAGGACAGCAGCACTGAAGGAGATCCATGGTGATGAAGAAGAGCAATTCAGTAGACTATGGGATTATGGACATGAATTAATACAGAAGAACCCTGGCTCAACTTTTTTGCTGACAACTGGACTAGTCAGAGATACAAAATTTCCATTGGGTAGAAAATATTTGAAAACATTGTATTGATCATATGATGCATGTAAGAGAGGGTGGCTTAAGGTTGCAAGCCTATTATCTTCATAGATGGTTGTCATATGAAAAATAGGTTCAAAGGTGTGCTGCTTAGTGCAGTTGGCATTGATCCTAATGACAACATTTTCCCCATTGCTATGGGCTGGGTGGAAGTAGAATGCACAAGGTTTTGGAAGAGGTTTCTCACAACTTTGAAAGATGATCTGAACATCACCAACGGTGCTCCTTTCACACTTATGAGTGACAAGCAGAAAAGTCTGATAAATGATGTCCACAAAGTTTGGCCAGATGCAGAGCATAGGTTTTGTGTGAGGCATATTTACCAAAATTTCAATGGGAAGCAGAAAGGAGAGGTACTGAAGCAAGACCTGTGGGCCATTGCCAGATCACGAAACAAGTTGAAGTGGAGAGAGAACTGTGAAAAAATGGATGGTCACAGCTCAGCTGCTTTCCACTAGACTGAAAGACTAGAGTGGAAAACTTGGTGCAAAGCATTTTTCAGTGAATTTCCAAAATGTGACATCCTGTTGAACAATAGCTCTGAAGTTTTTAATAGTTATGTCCTTGGGGGTAGAGAAATGCTAGTGCTAAGCATGCTTGAGTATATTTTTTTACAAGATAATGCACAAGATGGTGAGTAAGCAAAGAGAAGCCATAGAAAAGTGGGCAGGGCAGAGAATATGCCCAAAGATCATGAAGAAATTGGACAAGAACACTAAATTTACTGCTAATTGCCATGTATCAGAAGCTGGCCAACAGATGTTCAGAGTTCAGTCAGGTAACAATAGCTACATAGTTGATCTTGGTTTGCACACATGTGATTGCAGGAGATGGCAGTTGTCTGAAGTACCATGTGGGCATTCTATAGATTGTTGCAGGGAGGAGAGGATTGACCCAGAGACAATGGTACATAAGTGCTACACTGTTAGGACATATCTGAAAGCATATGGATACACTCTTGTCCCTCTAGGAGACCCAAATGTGTGGGAGGTACAGAATTCTTATAAGGTGTATCCACATGTGTTTACAAAACAGTTGGGAAGGCCCAAGAAAAACAGGAAGAAGACTCCCAAGGAGAAGATGAAGAATGGTGTTAGGGTTTTGAACAAGAAAGGTGTTACAATGCACTGCTCAATTTGTGGTAGAGCTGATCACAACACGAATGGGCATTATAGATGGCAGGAAGCTCTCATTGAAGAAGGGGTAGAGCTAGTTCATGAAAATTATGATGACCCCACATTTATTCAGGTTACTAAATTTGCTACATTTTACTTTACTGAATTTACTGTAGCTATCTGAATTTACTGTAGTTCTCTGAATTTTGCTATACATGACTGAATTGCTCAATGTTGTTGTGCAGAACATATTCCCTAGTCAGCCTAATCCTATACTGGATCCAATGCAGTTACCGACCAGTATGGTCTACAACATGGCTCAAAGAGAAATGTTAAGAAGAGCTCCACAAAGAGTTCATGGCCCACTACCAGAGCAATCTTCATTTGTACTTGCTACTGGTGCTGCAATACCTCAGCCAAGAGTCACTACAGAAATGAATGCAGGTAGGCAAACAAGGGCACAAACACAGTACTTGAGAGAGGAGAAGGCTCTCAAGCTTCTGGTAGGGGAAGGGGGAGGAAAAGATAAAGGAATCCAAATGCAGGTTGAGGAAGAGGGGCAACTATAGCTTCAGGCAAAGGAAGAGGGGCAACTACAGCTTCAAGCAGAGGAAGAGGGGCAAGTGCACCTGCAGATGGAGGAAGAGGGTCAAATGTAGCTGCAGGTGGAGGGAGAGGAGAAACTCAAAATGCAGGCACGGGAAGAGGGTCAAATGTAGCTGCAGGTGGAGGGAGAGGAGCAACTCAAGATGCAGGTAGAGGAAGAGGGACAGGAAATTTACATGCTTGGAGAGGAAGAGGAGGAAGAACAGGAGGGGGAGGAGGTATGCCACGTGATAGGGCATACTGGCTACTGTTTGGAGAGGAAAGGAGAGTGAAAATTCCTGACCTGAATGCTCCTCCTGAAGAATTTGTGGCTCTTGATCCCTGACTTGGTGGGACATTACAGTTCCATCTTTTTGCAAAGGCTAAAGTGATGTAAGACAATGAATGGCCTAACGGT
Source organism: Triticum aestivum (assembly GCF_018294505.1). NCBI lineage: Eukaryota > Viridiplantae > Streptophyta > Magnoliopsida > Poales > Poaceae > Triticum > Triticum aestivum. The sequence continues at coordinate 582,365,028 of NC_057797.1, read as the reverse complement.
GGCTTAATTTGCCACTTTTTTGATGGCAAAAAATTTGCTTAATTTCCACTTTTGATGGAAAATATTGGCATTAATTGCCTTTTTTGTAACTAAATATTATGATGCAAAACTAGGGGATAACTGAGTGTTGGATGGCAAATAAATGTTGGTTGTGAAAGGAGCAAGTTTGTAGTCTGAAAATGTGCTAGTTTGAGTTCTTAATCTTGAGTTAACTGCAAATTCAGTTACTGCAAATTCAGTTAACTTAATCTTCAGTTAACTGCAAATTCGGTTAAATTAATCTTCAGTTAACTAAATTTGCAATTAACTGAATCTTCAGCGAACTAGAACTTCAGTTAACTGAAGTTTAAGTTAACTGAATCTTCAGTAACATAAAGATACAGTTTCACTGTATTTTAGGGTTAACTTTATCGATAAATTCATTTTCTGTACTGTACTACATTTTCTATAAATGATATGGTTTATATTGTTTTAGTTAAATAAGTTTGTGCAAATAACCAACTTTCTGCGAATGAAAAAGATTAGATCAAAAACATAAAAAATGTGCAGGCCTGGACTCGAACTCAAGACTTGTGGATAGGAAACGTAACTGCATTGCCAGTGTGATAGTAGTACTGCTCTATTTAGCTAGTAGCACGCACTATACTTAAGCACACCCACCGTTCCACTAGCTCGGTCGGTCCGCCGATTCGGTTTCCTAGCGTTGAAAGCCAACCACCTCGCTCAACTCCACTCAACTCCACCTCGCTCCCCAGTCCACCCACGTTGCACCGCCTCGGTCTCCCAGCTACCCCGCTCCACAGTCCACCAAGAAAACCCTCGCGCCGAGCTCCATGCCGCCGCCAACGACATGGACGACACCCCCGCATGGCAGAGGGCCATCGAGGATCTGGCCGGTGACGACGAGGCGCTCCGCACGGACCTGAAGGAGATAGAGCGGTGGTTCTCGTCTGGCGACATGCTCGGCCACCACGAGTGTTGCCTCCTCAAGGTCATAACTCCTGACGAGAAGCGTTGCGCCATGCCCGCACCCGGCAGAGCTCCAGCCCTGGTCTTGCGCTTTGCAATGGCCGAGACGCGGCCAGACGATCCGAGGCAGCGCGCATGTTGGTGGATGTACCGCTCCGCCACCACGCCGTCGCCACACCCGGATCTGTTCGGCATTGCCTCCAAGATGCAGCGCATCAAAGATGTCTTCCTCGCCCTCCCTGTGCCGGTCAACACCGCCTACTAGGATCGCTTCAAGCTCGAGCTGCTCGCCCACGACGACGTCTTTGATGCCAAATCCTCCTACGACGAGGAATCCTCCTACGACGAGGAATCCTCCTCCGACGACTACGACTCCGACTTTGACTCTGGCTACGAGCCGGGTAGCGGGTCTTTAGGCGGGAAGGAGATAGAGGTGGTGGTCCTATCTGACGACGACCCGACGAGGTCGTAATGCTGGCGCCCGTCGCCGCCGCCAACGAGGGCGACAGGGACCTCCCCATTGACGTGGAGCTGCTGCCAGAGGTGTCTGACATTTTCAAGCAGGAGGTGGTGGAGGAGGTGGTGGAGGGGCAAGCACAGGATGGCTCAAAGAAGAGGAAGAATCCCATGAAGAATCAAGTTGCAGGGGAGGTGCGCTGCTCCCAGCATCTGAAGCAGCTCAAGAACTGAAGATCTGAACAATGCAGACTGAACTTGAAGTAGTTAGGTATGCTGAGTAGCATCAAGTTTCATCATATAAGTTAGTAGTTAGGTGTGCTTCATATATGTTGAGCACATAAGTTATTTGTAGTTTCGAATGTCGTGGTTTGAACTGCTTTTGGTAAGTGTTGAACTGCTGCTGCAACTGCCTATGTGTTGAACTGTTGTTGTTGATGGTTATATGTACGTTGCCATGTTGCTTTGATTTTTTGTTGCTGCTGTTGTTATTAGGATATGCTGCTACAGAAGTGCTATGTGTGGTACAGCATACTTACTTCTTACTACAAATGGCATGTGTGCTTCTAACCTGAAATAGCAAATTCAATCATGCACTACAATGAAGCAAATTCTGTTAAATTAAGTTAGACTTAGTAACTAAAAACAAATTCAGCAAATTCTGTTAATAGTAGGCTTAAGTCATTTAACTTGAATTAGCTGGCAACAATGAAACAAATTCAGTTAAATTCAGTTAAAGTTAGTTAACTGAATACAAAATCAGGAAATCTAAGCCACATTGGGCATTAACTTGAATTAGCTAGAAAAAATGCATCAGATTCAGTTAAATTTAGTTAAACTTAGTTAACTGAATTCAAATTCAGCAAATCAAGGCCACATTGGGCATTAACTGTAAGTTAGCTAGAAACAATGAAACAAATTCAGTTAAACTTAGTTAACTGAATACAAATTCAGCAAATCAAGGCCAAATTGGGCATTAACTTAAATTAGCTGGCAACAATGAATCAATTCAGTTAACTAAATACAAATTCAGCAAATCAAGGCCAAATTGGGCCTAATATTAGCCTATAATAATGGGCTGGTTTTTACTGTACATGACTAATATTAGCCTGTAATGATGGGCTGGTATTTTACTTTTTTGCCTAATATTAGCCTATAATAATGGGCTGGTTTTTAATTTCCTACCTAATATTAGCCAGAAATAATGGGCTGCCATCCGCCCACCACCCAGATTAACTTCTGCCTACCTACCACCCACCATTACTTCTATATAAATCACACCCCATTGGCACAAACAGCAATCAAACCCAAATCCCTCCCTTCTCCTCCCCCAGCCGCCAGAGAAAACCCTAGGAGACATGGACCTGGAGAGGTAGTAGATGAAGAAGAAGAGCTACCCAGGGGAGCAAGCCGTAGAGAGGCAAGAAGGAGGCAGAGAAGGCAACTGGCAGAGAGGATCCTTGCAGCATGCAACCGCAAGGATATAGAGCAGTTCCTGGAGGCATTCCCCCTTGGCTCAAACCCCAGTGATGATGAGATCATCTAATGGGCAACAAGGAGGGCAAATTTCCATCCTTTTCAGGTCACTAGGATGAGGTGGAGTAGGATTCTCTACCCAGATGAATAAGCTCTTAGGGCAAATTTCTCTACCCGGCTTAATATTCTCTACCCTAAGAGCTTATTCATCTGGGTAGAGAATCCTACCCCACCTCATCCTAGTGGCCTGAAAAGGATGGAAATTTGCCGTCCTCCTTGCCCAGTAGATGATATCATCATCACTAGGGTTTGAGCCAAGGGGGAATGCCTCCAGGAACTTCTCTATATCCTTGCGGTTGCGTGCTGCAAGGATCCTCTCTGCTAGTTGCCTTTTGTGCCTCCTTCTTGCCTCTCTGCGCCTGGCTCCCCTGGGTACCTCTTCTTCTTCATCTACTACCTCTCCAAGATCCATGTCTCCTAGGGTTTTCTCTGGCAGCTCGGGAGAAGGGAGGGATTTGGGTTTGACTGCTATTTGTGCCAATGGGGTGTGATTTATATAGAAATAATGGTGGGTGGTAGGTAGGCAGAAGTTAATCTGGGTGGTGGGTGGCTGGTAGCCCATTATTTCTGACTAATATTAGGTAGGAAATTAAAAAGCAGCCCATTATTATAGGCTAATATTAGGTAGAAAATAAAAAACCAGCCCATTATTACAGGCTAATATTAGTCATGTACAGTAAAAACCAGCCCATTATTATAGGCTAATATTAGGCCCAATTTGGCCTTGATTTGCTGAATTCGTATTCAGTTAATTGAATTTAACTGAATTTGATTCATTGTTGCCAGCTAATTCAAGTTAATGCCCAATTTGACCTTGATTTGCTGAATTTGTATTCAGTTAACTAAGTTTAACTGAATTTGATTCATTGTTTCCAGCTAACTTGCAGTTAATGCCCAATGTGGCCTTGATTTGCTGAATTTGAATTCAGTTAACTAAGTTTAACTAAATTTAACTAAATTTAACTGAATTTGATGCATTGTTTCCAGCTAATTCAAGTTAATGCCCAATGTGGCTTAGATTTGCTGATTTTGTATTCAGTTAACTAACTTTAACTGAATTTGCTTCATTGTTGCCAGCTAATTCAAGTTAACTGACTTAAGCCTACTATTAACAGAATTTGCTGAATATGTTTTTAGTTATTAAGTCTAACTGAATTTAACAGAATTTGCTTCATTGTAGTGCATGATTGAATTTGCTATTTCAGGTCAGAAGCACACATGCTATTTGTAGTAAGAAGTAAGTATGTTGTACCACACATAGCACTTCTGTAGCAACATATCCTAATAACAATAGTAGCAACAACAAATCAAAGCAACATGGCAACATACATATAACCATCAACAGCAGCAGTTCAACACATAGGTAGTTGCAGCAGCAGTTCAACACTTACCAAAAGCAGTTAAAACCATGACATTCGAAACTACAAATAACTTATGTGCTCAACATATATGAAGCACATCTAACTACTAACTTATATGCTAACTTATGTGCTAACTTATATGTTGAAACTTGATGCTACTCAGCATACCTAACTACTTCAAGTTCAGTCTGCATTCTTCATATCTTCAGTTCTTGAGCTGCTTCAGACGCTGGGAGCGGCGCACCTCCACTGCAACTTGATTCTTCATGGGCTTCTTCCTCTTCTTCGAGCCATCCTGTGCTTGCCCCTCCACCACCTTCTTCAGCACCTCCTCCACCACCTCCTACTTGACAATGTTAGGCGCCTCTGGGAGCAGCTCCACGTCAATGGGGAGGTCCCTGTCGCCCTTGTTGGCGGTGACAACAAGCACCGGCATCACAACCTCGTCCGGTTCGTCGTCAGAGAGGACCACCACCTCTATCTCCTCCTTGCCTGAAGACTCGCTACCCGGCTCATAGCCAAAGTTAGAGTTGGAGGTGGATTCCTCGTCGGAGGAGGATTCGGCATCGGAGACGTCGTCGTGGACGAGCAGCTCGGGCTTGAAGCAGTCCTAGTAGGCAGTGTTGACCGGCACGGGGAGGGAGAGGACGATGTCGTTGACGCGATGCATCCTAGTGGCAACGTGGAACGGATCCGGGTGCAACGATGACGTGGTAGCAGAGCGGTACATCCACCACCGCGCGCGCTGCCTCGGATCGTCTGATCGTGTCTCGGCCAAGCGCAAGACCAGGGCCGGAGCTCTACCGGGTATGGGCATAGCGCGGCGCTTCTCGTCAGGAGTCATGACCATGACGAGGCCACACGCGTGGTGGACGAGCATGTCACCGGACGGGAACCACCGCGCTATCTCCTTCAGGTCCGCGTGGAGTGCCTCGTCGTCGCCGGCCAGATCCTCGATGGCCCTCTGCCATGCGGGGGTGCCGTCCATGTCGTCAGCGGCGGCATGGAGCTCGGCAACGAGGGTTTTCTTGGTGGACTGTGGAGCGGGGTAGCAGGGAGACCGAGGCGGTGCGACATGGGTGGATTGGGGAACGAGGTGGAGTTGAGTAGAGTTGAGCGAGGTGGTTGGCTTTAAAGGCTAGGAAACCGAATTGGCGGACCGACCGAGCTAGTGGAACGGTGGGTGTGCTTAAGTATAGTGTGTGCTACTAGCTAAACAAATCACTACTACTATCACATTGACAATGCAGTTACGTTTTCTATCCACAGGTCCTAGGTTCGAGTCCAGGCCTGCACATTTTTTTATGTTTTTTGATCTGATATTTTTCATTCGCAGAAAGTTGGTTATTTGCACAAACTTATTTAACTAAAACAAATATAAACCATAGCATTTACAGAAAATGCAGTAGGGTACGGAAAATGAATTTACAGATAAAGTTAACCCTAAAATACAGTGAAACTGCATCTTTACGTTACTGAAGATTCGGTTAACTTAAACTTCAGTTAACTGAAATTCCAGTTCACTGAAGATTTAGTTAATTGCAAATTCAGTTAACTGAAGATTAAGTTAACTGAATTTGCAGTTAACTAAAGATTAAGTTAACTGAATTTGTAGTTAACTGAAGATTAAGTTAACTGAATTTGCAGTTAACTGAAGATTAAGAACTCAAACTAGCACATTTTCACACTACAAACTTGCTCCTTTCACAACCAACATTCATTTGCCATCCAACATTCAGTTATCACCTAGTTTTGCATCATAATATTTAGTTACAAAAAAGGCAATTAATGCCAATATTTGCCATCAAAAAGTGGCAAATTAAGCAAATGTTTTCCCATCAAAAAAGTGGCAAATTAAACCAGTGTTAGCCCATTCATTGTCTTACATCACTTTAGGCTTTTGCAAAAATATGGAACTGTAATGTCCCACCAAGTGAGGGATCAGGAGCCACAAATTATTCAGGAGGAGCATTCAGGTCAGGAATTTTCACTCTCCTTTCCTCTCCAAACAGTAGCCAGTATGCCCTATCACCTGGCATACCTCCTCTCCCTCCTATTCTTCCTCCTCTTCCTCTCCAAGCATGTAAATTTCCTGTCCCTCTTCCTCTGCCTGCATCTTGAGTTGCTCCTCTCCCTCCACCTGCAGCTACATTTGACCCTCTTCCTCTGCTTGCATTTTGAGTTGCTCCTCTCCCTCCACCTGCAGCTACATTTGGCCCTCTTCCTCCATCTGTAGGTGCACTTGCCCCTCTTCCTCTGCTTGAAGCTACAGTTGCCCCTCTTTCTCTGCCTGAAGCTGCAGTTGCCCCTCTTCCTTCACCTGCATCTGGATTCCTTTGTCTTTTCCTCCCCCTTACCCTACCAGAAGCTTGAGAGCCTTCTCCTCTCTCAAGTACTGTGCTTGACCTTGTTTGCCTACCTGCATTCATTTCTGTAGTGACTCTTGGTGAGGTATTACAGCACTAGCAGCAAGTACAAATGAAGACTGCTCTGGTGGTGGGCCATGAACTCTCTGTGGAGCTCTTCTTAACATTTCTCTTTGAGCCATGATGTAGACCATACTGGTTGGTGACTGCATTGGATCCAGTATAGGATTAGGCTGACTAGGGAATATGTTCTGCACATCAACATCGAGCAATTCAGTCATGTATAGCAAAATTCGGAGAACTAGGGAATATGTTCTGCACATCAACATTGGATCCAGTAAAATGCAGCAATTTTAGTAACCTGAATAAATGTGGGGTCATCATAGTTTTCATCAACTAGCTCTACCCCTTCTTCAATGAGAGCTTCCTGCCATATGTAATGCCCCTCCTGTTGTGATCGGCTCTACCACAAATTGAGCAGTGCATTGTAACACCTTTCTTATTCAAAACCCTAACACCAATATTCATCTTCTCCTCAGGAGTCTTCTTCCTGTTTTTCTTGGGCCTTCCCAACTGTTTTGTAAACATAGGTGGATACACCTTATAAGCATTATGTACCTCCTACACATTTGGGTCTCCTAGAGGGACAAGAGTGTATCCATATGCTTTCAGATATGTCCTAACAGTGTAGCACTCATGTACCATTGTCTCTGGGTCAATCCTCTCCTCCTTGCAACAAGCTATAGAATGCCCACATGGTACTCCAGACAACTGCCATCTCCTACAATCACATGTGTGCAAACCAAGATCAACTATGTAGCTATTGTTACCTGACTGGACTCTGAACATCTGTTGGCCAGCTTCTGATACATGGCAATTAGCAACAAATTCAGTGTTCTTGTCCAATTTCTTCCTGATCTTTGGGCATATTCTCTGCCCTGTCCACTTTTCTATGGCTTATCTTTGCTTACTCACCATCATGTGCATTATCTTGTAAAAAATATACTCAAGCATGCTTAGCACTGGCATTTCTCTACCCTCAAGGACATAACTGTTAAAAACTTCAGAGTTATTGTTTAGCAGGATGTCAAATTTTGGAAATTCAGTGAAAAATGCTTGGCACCAAGTTTTCCACTCTAGTCTTTCAGTCCAGTGGAAAGCAGTTGAGCCGTGACCATCCATTTTTTCACAGTTCTCTCTCCACTTCAACTTGTTTGGTGATCTGGCAATGGCCCGTCTTGCTTCAGTGCCTCTCCTTTGTGCTTCTCACTGAAATTTTGGTAAATATGCCTCACACAAAACCTGTGCTCCGCATCTCGCCAAACTTTGTGGATAGCATTTATCAGACATTTCCGCTTGTCACTCATAAGTGTGAAAGGAGCACTGTTGGTGATGTTCAGATCATCTTTCAAAGTTGTGAGAAACCACTCCCAATAACTTGTGCATTCTACTTCCACCCGGCCCATAGAAATGAGGAAAATGCAGTCATTAGGATCAATGCCAACTGCACTAAGCAGCACACCTTTGAACCTATTTTTATATGGAAACCATCTATGAAGATAATAGGCTTGTAGCCCTTAAGCCACCCTCTCTTACATGCATCATATGACCAATACAGTGTTTTCAAACATTTTCTGCCCAATGGAAATTTTGTATCTCTGACCAGTCCAGTTGTCAGCAAAAAAGTTGAGCCAGGGTTCTTCTGTCTTAATTCATGTCCATAATCCCATAGTCTACTGAATTACTCTTCTTCATCACCATGGATCTCCTTCAGTGCTACTGTCCTAGCCCTAGCTAGCTTCCATCTATTAGGGGTGCAATTAAACTCCTTCGTTATTTTCCTTGAAAATATTCCAAGTGACATCTTGTGGTCATCTCTGAAATCATCTATGAAATAGTTGCAAAGGAATTTAGCTGTCATGTCCTTCAACCTCCACTTCTTCTGACACATATGATCTCCATAGTAGGCCTTGATGACAAATCCTCCAGTCATGTTGTCATTGTGAGCCTTAAGCAGCCATGGGCAATCACTCTGACAAATTGCATGCAATTTGATCTTGTCATTTTTTAACTTTTTGATCTGCACTCTGTTCTTTATTGAATATGCAGTAACAACTTTCATGAGCTCAACCACATCAGCAAAGACCATCCCTACTTTAAAAACAGGGTTTTTCATGCCCACCTTAGAATTGAAAGCTTTGAACTTGTACAACAGTTGCTCTTCTTCTTCTTCTCTTGACAGATTCAAATCTTCATCATCAAGTGCATAGTCAGGTTCCACCTCTTCCTCCTCTTGCTCAACTTCTTCATCAACATCAAAGTCAATGTTCTCTTCATAAAAATCATCATATCCATCATCTATGTCATAATCATTATCACTGAAATCTGAATCTGAAAGCACTACATCTTCTGCAACATCAGTCAGCAGGTGATCTTCTTTGGCAAAATCAGTCAGCAAATTCTCTTCTACTGCAACATCAAACAGCAAGTGCTCTCCTTGTGCAACATCAGTTAGCAAGTGCTCTCCTTATGCAACATCAGTCAGCAAGTGCTCTCCTTGTGCAACATCAGTCAGCAAATGCTCTTCTTCTGCAACATTAGCCAGAAAGTTGTCTACTTCTATCTCAAGTGCTGCAAACTCTGAAATTGGATCTTCAGCATTGACTGAAATGATGTTGTGAGTGTTGGGGAACGTAGTAATTTCAAAAAAATCCTACGCACACGCAAGATCATGGTGATGCATAGCAACGAGAGGGGAGAGTGTGATCTACGTACCCTTGTAGATCGACAACGGAAGCGTTTGGTTGATGTAGTCGTACGTCTCCACGGCCCGACCGATCAAGCACCAAAACTACGGCACCTCCGAGTTCTAGCACACGTTCAGCTCGATGACGATCCCCGGGCTCTGATCCAACAAAGCGTCGGGGAGGAGTTCCGTCAGCATGACGGCGTGGTGACGATCTTGATGTTCTACCGTCGCAGGGCTTCGCCTAAGCACCGCTACAATATGACCGAGGTGGAATATGGTGGAGGGGGGCACAACACATGGCTAAGGAACGATCACGAAGATCAACTTGTGTCTAGGGGTGCCCCCCTGCCCCCGTATATAAAGGAGCAAGGGGAGGAGGCCGGCCGGCCCCTATAGGCGCGCCAGGAGGAGTCCTCCTCCTAGTAGGAGTAGGACTCCTACTAGGAGGGGGAAAGAAGTGGGGAGGGAGAGGGAAAGGGGGGCGCCGCCCCCTGTCCTAGTCCAATTCGGACCAGGGGGAGGAGGCGCGCGGCCCACCTCTGGTAGCCCCTCTCTCTCTCCACTAAGGCCCATATGGCCCATTACTTCTCCCGGGGGGTTCCGTAACCCTCCGGCTCTCCGGTTTTCTCCGAAATCACCCGGAACACTTCCGGTGTCCGAATATAGCCGTCCAATATATCAATCTTTATGTCTCGACCATTTCGAGACTCCTCGTCATATCCGTGATCACATCTGGGACTCCGAAATAACTTCGGCACATCAAAACTCATAAACTCATAATATAACTGTCATTGAAACCTTAAGCGTGCGGACCCTACGGGTTCGAGAACAATGTAGACATGACCGAGACACGTCTCCGGTCAATAACCAATAGCGGAACCTGGATGCTCATATTGGCTCCTACATATTCTATGAAGATCTTTATCGGTCAGACCGCATAACAACATACGTTGTTCCCTTTGTCATCGGTATGTTACTTGCCCGAGATTCGATTGTCGGTATCTCAATACCTAGTTCAATCTCGTTACCGGCAAGTCTCTTTACTCGTTCCGTAATACATCATCTCGCAACTAACTCATTAGTTGCAATGCTTGGAAGGCTTATGTGATGTGCATTACCGAGAGGGCCCAGAGATACCTATCCGACAATCGGAGTGACAAATCCTAATCTCGCAATACGCCAACCCAACATGTACCTTTGGAGACACCTGTAGAGCACCTTTATAATCACCCATTTACGTTGTGACGTTTGGTAGCACACAAAGTGTTCCTCCAGCAAACGGGAGTTGCATAATCTCATAGTCATAGGAACATGTATAAGTCATGAAGAAAGCAATAGCAACATACTAAACGATCGGGTGCTAAGCTAATGGAATGGGTCATGTCAATCAGATCATTCACCTAATGATGTGATCCCGTTAATAAAATAACAACTCTTTGTTCATGGTTAGGAAACATAACCATCTTTGATTAACGAGCTAGTCAAGTAGAGGCATACTAGTGACACTCTGTTTGTCTATGTATTCACACATGTATTATGTTTCCGGTTAATACAATTCTAGCATGAATAATAAACATTTATCATGATATAAGGAAATAAATAATAACTTTATTATTGCCTCTAGGGCATATTTCCTTCAGTCTCCCACTTGCACTAGAGTCAATAATCTAGATTACACAGTAATGATTCTAACACCCATGGAGCTTTGGTGCTGATCATGTTTTGCTCGTGGAAGAGGCTTAGTCAACGGGTCTGCAACATTCAGATCCGTATGTATCTTGCAAATCTCTATGTCTCCCACCTGGACTAGATCCCGGATGGAATTGAAGCATCTCTTGATGTGCTTGGTTCTCTTGTGAAATCTGGATTCCTTTGCCAAGGCAATTGCACCAGTATTGTCACAAAAGATTTTCATTGGACCCGATGCACTAGGTATGACACCTAGATCGGATATGAACTCCTTCATCCAGACTCCTTCATTTGCTGCTTCCGAAGCAGCTATGTACTCCGCTTCACATGTAGATCCCGCTACGACGCTTTGTTTAGAACTGCACCAACTGACAGCTCCACCGTTTAATGTAAACACGTATCCGGTTTGCGATTTAGAATCGTCCGGATCAGTGTCAAAGCTTGCATCAACGTAACCTTTTACGATGAGCTCTTTGTCACCTCCATATATGAGAAACATATCCTTAGTCCTTTTCAGGTATTTCAGGATGTTCTTGACCGCTGTCCAGTGATCCACTCCTGGATCACTTTGGTACCTCCCTGCTAGACTTATGGCAAGGCACACATCAGGTCTGGTACACAGCATTGCATACATGATAGAGCCTATGGCTGAAGCATAGGGAACATCTTTCATTTTCTCTCTATCTTCTGCAGTGGTCGGGCATTGAGTCTTACTCAATTTCACACCTTGTAACACAGGCAAGAACCCTTTCTTTGCTTGATCCATTTTGAACTTCTTCAAAACTTTGTCAAGGTATGTGCTTTGTGAAAGTCCAATTAAGCGTCTTGATCTATCTCTATAGATCTTAATGCCTAATATGTAAGCAGCTTCACCGAGGTCTTTCATTGAAAAACTCTTATTCAAGTATCCCTTTATGCTATCCAGAAATTCTATATCATTTCCAATTAGTAATATGTCATCCACATATAATATCAGAAATGCTACAGAGCTCCCACTCACTTTCTTGTAAATACAGGCTTCTCCAAAAGTCTGTATAAAACCAAATGCTTTGATCACACTATCAAAGCGTTTATTCCAACTCGAGAGGCTTGCACCAGTCCATAAATGGATCGCTGGAGCTTGCACACTTTGTTAGCTCCCTTTGGATCGACAAAACCTTCTGGTTGCATCATATACAACTCTTCTTCCAGAAATCCATTCAGGAATGCAGTTTTGACATCCATCTGCCAAATTTCATAATCATAAAATGCGGCAATTGCTAACATGATTCGGACAGACTTAAGCATCGCTACGGGTGAGAAGGTCTCATCGTAGTCAATCCCTTGAACTTGCCGAAAACCTTTTGCGACAAGTCGAGCTTTGTAGACAGTAATATTACCGTCAGCGTCAGTCTTCTTCTTGAAGATCCATTTATTCTCAATTGCTTGCCGATCATCGGGCAAGTCAACCAAAGTCCATACTTTGTTCTCATACATGGATCCCATCTCAGATTTCATGGCTTCAAGCCATTTTGCGGAATCTGGGCTCACCATCGCTTCTTCATAGTTCGTAGGTTCATCATGATCTAGTAGCATGACTTCCAGAACAGGATTACCGTACCACTCTGGCGCGGATCTCACTCTGGTTGATCTACGAGGTTCAGTAGTATCTTGTTCTGAAGTTTCATGATCATCATCATTAGCTTCCTCACTAACTGGTGTAGGTGTCACTGAAACAGTTTTCTGTGATGCACTACTTTCCAATAAGGGAGCAGGTACAGTTACCTCGTCAAGTTCTACTTTCCTCCCACTCACTTCTTTCGAGAGAAACTCCTTCTCCAGAAAGTTTCCGAATTTAGCAACAAAAGTCTTGCCTTCGGATCTGTGATAGAAGGTGTATCCAATAGTTTCCTTTGGATATCCTATGAAGACACATTTCTCTGATTTGGGTTCGAGCTTATCAGGTTGAAGCTTTTTCACATAAGCATCGCAGCCCCAAACTTTCAGAAACGACAACTTTGGTTTCTTGCCAAACCACAGTTCATAAGGCGTCGTCTCAACGGATTTTGATGGTGCCCTATTTAACGTGAATGCGGCCGTCTCTAGAGCGTATCCCCAAAACGATAGCGGTAAATCAGTAAGAGACATCATAGATCGCACCATATCTAGTAAAGTACGATTACGACGTTCGGACACACCATTACGCTGTGGTGTTCCGGGTGGCGTGAGTTGTGAAACTATTCCACAATTTTTCAAATGTACACCAAACTCGTAACTCAAATATTCTCCTCCACGATCAGATCGTAGGAATTTTATTTTCTTGTTATGATGATTTTCTACTTCACTCTGAAATTCTTTGAACTTTTCAAATGTTTCAGACTTGTGTTTCATTAAGTAGACATACCCATATCTGCTTAAGTCATCTGTGAAGGTGAGAAAATAACGATATCCGCCACGAGCCTCAATATTCATCGGACCACATACATCTGTATGTATGATTTCCAACAAATCTGTTGCTCTCTCCATAGTACCGGAGAACGGTGTTTTAGTCATCTTGCCCATGAGGCACGGTTCGCAAGTACCAAGTGATTCATAATCAAGTGGTTCCAAAAGTCCATCAGTATGGAGTTTCTTCATGCGCTTTACACCGATATGACCTAAACGGCAGTGCCACAAATAAGTTGCACTATCATTATTAACTCTGCATCTTTTGGCTTCAACACTATGAATATGTGTGTCACTACTATCGAGATTCATCAAAAATAGACCACTCTTTAAGGGTGCATGACCATAAAAGATATTACTCATATAAATAGAACAACCATTATTCTCAGATTTAAATGAATAACCGTCTCGCATCAAACAAGATCCAGATATAATGTTCATGCTTAACGCTGGCACCAAATAACAATTATTTAGGTCTAATATTAATCCCGAAGGTAGATGTAGAGGTAGCGTGCCGACTGCGATCACATCGACTTTGGAACCGTTTCCCACGCGCATCGTCACCTCGTCCTTAGCCAATCTTCGCTTAATCCGTAGTCCCTGTTTCGAGTTGCAAATATTAGCAACAGAACCAGTATCAAATACCCAGGTGCTACTGCGAGCATTAGTAAGGTACACATCAATAACATGTATATCACATATACCTTTGTTCACCTTGCCATCCTTCTTATCCGCCAAATACTTGGGGCAGTTCCGCTTCCAGTGACCAGTCTGCTTGCAGTAGAAGCACTCAGTTTCAGGCTTAGGTCCAGGTTTGGGTTTCTTCTCTTGAGTAGCAACTTGCTTGCCGTTCTTTTTGAAGTTCCCCTTCTTCTTCCCTTTGCCCTTTTTCTTGAAACTAGTGGTCTTGTTGACCATCAACACTTGATGCTCCTTCTTGATTTCTACCTCCGCAGCTTTCAGCATTGCGAAGAGCTCGGGAATAGTCTTATTCATCCCTTGCATATTATAGTTCATCACGAAGCTCTTGTAGCTTGGTGGCAGTGATTGGAGAATTCTGTCGATGACGCAATCATCTGGAAGATTAACTCCCAATTGAATCAAGTGATTATTATACCCATACATTTTGAGTATATGCTCACTGACAGAACTGTTCTCCTCCATCTTGCAGCTATAGAACTTATTGGAGACTTCATATCTCTCAATCCGGGCATTTGCTTGAAATATTAACTTCAACTCCTGGAACATCTCATATGCTCCATGACGTTCAAAACGTCGTTGAAGTCCCGATTCTAAGCCGTAAAGCATGGCACACTGAACTATCGAGTAGTCATCAGCTTTGCTCTGCCAGACGTTCATAACATTTGGTGTTGCTCCAGCAGCAGGCCTGGCACCCAGCGGTGCTTCCAGGACGTAATTCTTCTGTGCAGCAATGAGGATAATCCTCAAGTTACGGACCCAGTCCGTGTAACTGCTACCATCATCTTTCAACTTTGCTTTCTCAAGGAACGCATTAAAATTCAACGGAACAACAGCACAAGCCATCTATCTACAATCAAGCATAAACAAGCAAGATACTATCAGGTACTAAGTTTCATGATAAATTTAGGTTCAATTAATTTACTTAAAGAACTCCCACTTAGATAGACATCCCTCTAATCCTCTAAGTGATTACGTGATCCAAATCAACTAAACCATGTCCGATCATCACGTGAGATGGAGTAGTTTCATTGGTGAACATCACTATGTTGATCATATCTACTATATGATTCACGCTCGACCTTTCGGTCTCCGTGTTCCGAGGCCATATCTATTATATGCTAGGCTCATCAAGTTTAACCTGAGTATTCCGCGAGTGCAACTGTTTTGCACCCGTTGTATTTGAATGTAGAGCCTATCACACCCGATCATCACGTGGTGTCTCAGCACGAAGAACTTTCGCAACGGTGCATACTCAGGGAGAACACTTACTTGATAATTTAGTGAGGGATCATCTTATAATGCTACCGTCAATCAAAGCAAGATAAGATGCATAAAAGATAAACATCACATGTAATCAATATAAGTGATATGATATGGCCATCATCATCTTGTGCTTGTGATCTCCATCTCCGAAGCACCGTCATGATCACCATCGTCACCGGCGTGACACCTTGATCTCCATCGTAGCATCGTTGTCGTCTCGACAATCTTATGCTTCCACGACTATCGCTACCGCTTAGTGATAAAGTAAAGCATTACAGCGCGATTGCATTGCATACAACAAAGCGACAACCATATGGCTCCTGCCAGCTGCCGAAAACTCGGTTACAAAACATGATCATCTCATACAATAAAATTTAGCATCATGTCTTGACCATATCACATCACAACATGCCCTGCAAAAACAAGTTAGACGTCCTCTACTTTGTTGTTGCAAGTTTTACATGGCTGCTACGGGCTTAAGCAAGAACCAATCTTACCTACGCATCAAAACCACAACGATAGTTTGTCAAGTTGGTGATGTTTTAACCTTCGCAAGGACCGGGCGTAGCCACACTCGGTTCAACTAAAGTTGGAGAAACTATCACCCGCAAGCCACCTATGTGCAAAGCACGTCGGGAGAACCGGTCTCGCGTAAGCGTACGCGTAATGCCGGTCCGGGCCGCTTCATCGAACAATACCGCCGAACCAAAGTATGACATGCTGGTAAGTAGTATGACTTATATCGCCCACAACTCACTTGTGTTCTACTCGTGCATATAACATCAACATATAAAACCTAGGCTCGGATGCCACTATTGAGGAACGTAGTAATTTCAAAAAAATTCCTACGCACACGCAAGATCATGGTGATGCATAGCAACGAGAGGGGAGAGTGTGATCTACGTACCCTTGTAGATCGACAACGGAAGCGTTTGGTTGATGTAGTCGTACGTCTCCACGGCCCGACCGATCGAGCACCGAAACTACGGCACCTCCGAGTTCTAGCACACGTTCAGCTTGATGACGATCCCCGGGCTCCGATCCAGCAAAGCGTCGGGGAGGATTTCCGTCAGCACGACGGTGTGGTGACGATCTTGATGTTCTACCGTCGCAGGGCTTCGCCTAAGCACCGCTACAATATGACCGAGGTGGAATATAATGGAGGGGGGCACCGAAACACGCCTAAGGAACGATCACGAAGATCAACTTGTGTCTAGGGGTGCCCCCCTGCCCCCGTATATAAAGGAGCAAGGGGAGGAGGCCGGCCGGCCCCTATAGGCGCGCCAGGAGGAGTCCTCCTCCTAGTAGGAGTAGGACTCCTACTAGGAGGGGGAAAGAAGTGGGGAGGGAGAGGGAAAGGGGGGCGCCGCCCCCCTCTCCTAGTCCAATTCAGACCAGGGGGGAGGAGGTGCGCGGCCCACCTCTGGCAGCCCCTCTCTCTCTCTCCACTAAGGCCCATATGGCCCATTACTTCTCCCGGGGGGTTCCGGTAACCCTCCGGCTCTCCGGTTTTCTCCGAAATCACCCGGAACACTTCCGGTGTCCGAATATAGCCGTCCAATATATCAATCTTTATGTCTCGACCATTTCGAGACTCCTCGTCATGTCCGTGATCACATCTGGGACTCCGAACTAACTTCGGTACATCAAAACTCATAAACTCATAATATAACTGTCATTGAAACCTTAAGCGTGCGGACCCTACGGGTTTGAGAACAATGTAGACATGACCGAGACACGTCTCCGGTCAATAACCAATAGCGGAACCTGGATGCTCATATTGGCTCCTACATATTCTACGAAGATCTTTATCGGTCAGACCGCATAACAACATACGTTGTTCCCTTTGTCATCGGTATGTTACTTGCCCGAGATTCGATCGTCGGTATCTCAATACCTAGTTCAATCTCGTTACCGGCAAGTCTCTTTACTCGTTCCGTAATACATCATCTCACAACTAACTCACTAGTTGCAATGCTTGCAAGGCTTATGTGATGTGCATTACCGAGAGGGCCCAGAGATACATCTCCGACAATCGGAGTGACAAATCCTAATCTCGAAATACGCCAACCCAACATGTACCTTTGGAGACACCTGTAGAGCACCTTTATAATCACCCATTTACGTTGTGACGTTTGGTAGCACACAAAGTGTTCCTCCGGCAAACGGGAGTTGCATAATCTCATAGTCATAGGAACATGTATAAGTCATGAAGAAAGCAATAGCAACATACTAAACGATCGGGTGCTAAGCTAATGGAATGGGTCATGTCAATCAGATCATTCACCTAATGATGTGATCCCGTTAATCAAATAACAACTCTTTGTTCATGGTTAGGAAACATAACCATCTTTGATTAACGAGCTAGTCAAGTAGAGGCATACTAGTGACACTGTGTTTGTCTATGTATTCACACATGTATTATGTTTCCGGTTAATACAATTATAGCATGAATAATAAACATTTTATCAAGATATAAGGAAATAAATAATAACTTTATTATTGCCTCTAGGGCATATTTCCTTCAGTGAGAACTAGTTGCACTGGCTGCAACAACATTTGGGTTTACCACTCTGACATGATTCTCTACTGCTCCCACTGTACATATCAAATCTTGCTTGAAATTATTGATGAAATCTGAATGATCAATCATGATTGCAAGAACCTTATGCTGAGCACTGGCTGTTATCATTTGCATCACATCCTCATCACCTCTGATTCTGGCATACCACCTGAAACTGTTTTGTCAGGCATGTACCAATAAATGATGTGCTCATTGACAGGATATCCCAACCATAGCAGGTGCTCTTGAATGACTCCATATGAGAATGTGCCAGCATCAACATAGTCAAGCACCTCCACTGGAGGATTATAGTACTCCATGTTATTTATTGGTCCACAGAATAGTCCACCATGCTCCAATTCTAATGTGAAGAAAGGGGTGTCCACACTGAGTCCCATTGCTGAGTCACAAACTACAACCACAAAGTGAAGAATGTAAGCATAAGCATCAATAAAGATAACTGGATAAATACATTTAACTGCATCTTTAGGTCAACTGCATCTTTAACTAAACTGAATAAGTTTAGCTATCTTCAGAAACTGAGTTAACTGAATTTTTTCCAGTTAACTTCAACTTGCAACTGAATTCAGTTAACAGAATAAGTTCAGTTGACTAAAGCTTGCAAATTAACTCAACAAGAGCAGTAACAAACTAAGTTAGCATGGCTAATGTACCAACTAAGTACTAATCCACTACTTATCTCAAGTCGTGCCCTACATTGGCCAAACAAAGTTCAGACTTTTTACACAGCAAATGCTGCCCCCTACGCACAAACCCTAGGCTAAATTGGCACGTATTTGAAAAACAGTATGTACGTACTAGCCATGAACCTAAAGTCTGTCAGGAAAACATTCAAAACAAGAACCCTAGGTTCTTGCCTAAAATCCCCAACTTCACCCAAAACCCTAGACTACAATCGACTATCCAATAACCAGTCTGGCGTCATGGGAAGCACTACAACCACGAACTACCAACCAATGTGCCTGAAACAAGCTCAAAACTGGGCGATCCAACGGGGAGGAGAACGCCGACAGAGAGGGTTGACATCGAGCAGAGAGGATGGATGACTGACCATAATCCGGGGGGTTGGCACCGAACGGCCGAACGTGGTGCGCGGTAGGCGACGGGAGCACATCACCGGTGAAGTCCAGCGACGGCGTCATCGCTCACGCGAGTGCAGCCAGCACGGCCTGTCGGCCGGTCACGGGCAAGGGGGAGAGGGTGACGAATGATTGGTCGAGGGGAGGGAGACCCAATAAATTCAGGTGAAAAGTGCGGTGTAGTGCGGGTTGATTACTGCTAAGTCTAGGGGGTAATTGCAAAGTGTGTTGCGCTGACCGGCTGTGCTGACTAGGCTCCACTTGTTGTCGTCTGATTGGCTAGGACTAGATTTGCACATTGGCTGCAAATTCTGGGATGCAATAGTTCACTTTTGCAAATTTTGGACTAGATCATCACATCCAGGACAAGTTCCAGGACTGCTGGTTCTATTACCTCTATATACATTCATTCATTCATGTTTGGCGACTGCACGCATGGGCCAGGAGGTGACAGCAAAAAGAGCAGTGTAGCACCACCCTTTCCCTGTGGTCCGGTCCGTGGATGGCAGATCACCGCTGGCCGTGCGCCCTCTACTCGGTGGGGTCGGGCCAGGGCACGCCAAATGATTCGACGGAACGTGCCTATTCGGACGCATGGACCCTGCCACGCTCATCACATGGGAGTAAACTAGCAGAAATACTACAACCTTTCTTGTCTCGTGTGATGTGAAACACACAACTGGTTGTTTTCCCGTTTCAAAATTGCACGTGGTTGGGTTGGGTGGGTCGCCCAACTGAAAGCGTTGCGCGCACGAGATGTTAAACTATTTTTATGAGTCCATTTTTTATAGTAATACTTTAGACCCCGAGTCGTAGGAGTAGGAATTGGAGCACATGCCTATGTACCCGTCTGCCGGAATTGGATCACTACTCAACCAGCTCGGCGGACTCCGGGCCGTTGAAATGCTGGAGTACGGAAGCAATTCCCAAAACAAACAAAACACTTGCAATGCCCCTTCTCCCACGGGGTATGGAAGACGAGGGTGCTCTTTTTTTTGAGAATCTGGCGGGGTGCTTTATAGGGCGCCTTCAGCGCCGGCTAGAGGGACTGGCGCCCACGCGCCGGCAAACTGGGCTGGCCCAAATTTCCTCGTTCGCTCGTCCCACATCACCTGGTTTGCTCAACCGCGCTTGACTAGTCGATAGTTGACAGGTTGACGGGTCAACCTTTGAAATTTGAAAAAATAGACATAAAAAAATCATGAATTCAGAAGTGTTCATGAATTTTGAAAGAGAGTTCACAAACTTCGAAAAAGCTCATCAATTTGAAATAAAGTTTATCATTTTTTTAAAAAAACATGGAATTTGAAAAAGCTCATTGATTTTGAAAAGTTCATCGATTTCTAAAAAAATTTCATTGATTTTTTAAAGTACCCAAATTGGGAAAAAGCCACCGGTTTTAAGAAAAAGTTCACGAATTTACAAGAAAAGTTCATCAAATTTGAAAAAAAATCACAAATTCAAAAAAAAGTTCACCCACTTAGCAAAAAAGAAAGAAAGAAACCCAAACAAAACTTTTTCCAAGAAAAAAATGATGAAAAAGCTCTATGTAAACACTAACAGGTGATTTGGCCGAGTGGTTAGAGCGAGATCACCGGTTCGAATTGCGCCCTCGCTAGCAGTTTTTTGCGTTTTAAAACAGAAAAAAAAATGTGAATGGGACTGCCCAATGCAGAGGAGAGGGTATGCGCCCGATTGCGCAAACACCTAAAACGGGCATTTAAGGCCCCATTTAGGAATTTACCAGAAAACGGTGAACTTGAGGCTGAGCCTCCACCCCGATCGCTGCCATATCCTGCTTGGAGCTTCGACCAATGGTGGGACGATCTCCTCGCTTGCGTCCCCCTAAATGAAGATTCACAATCTCAGGGCCAACTAACCTACACTATCTGGCACATTTGGAAGGAGATGAACCGATGCATTTTCATGCTTTAGGGAAAACCTATAGGGAGGTCCTCGATCAGGCATTTGTGGTCTTTGCGGCTACTAGGCAGACTAGCTCATCTACATTCGTACTACTTCTGAAAGCAGTCCGCATGCCCTTTTACGAGTGCTGCATTTTTTATGAGGGTGGGTGCAACCCATTCCATGCACGCTTTGTAAAAAATCTATACCTACTTCATTTTAGTCTCGTTGAGAGGTGATGTTCCAGTTACTCAGGAAATAGATTCCAAGAGTTCTTTTTTTACATGAAGATTGCCAGAGTTTTTATGCTTCAAGGTTGAGGTTTTCTTTTTTTCTTTTCAAGAGCACAAAGTTCAGATGGATATGCACTTGTGGGCCAGAAGCCATTGGACTAACTGCCAGCAAACTACATGCAGTCTAGCAAGCCCAACGTCCTTTTGTACGTGGCATTTGATATCGACAACATGATTCAGTAACTACCACGGACAGTGATATCGGAGCTCCTATTCAGAGACATAGGCACCGACTAGGGAAGAAATGTGCACCATTTTTTGTTTTTTTATATTTCAGGATTAAATAAAAAAACAATTTTCACAAACAATTGCAAATTTTGAGAGAAAAAAGTTTGAGAAATCATACAATTTTTGTGAATTAAAAATGTTCATTATTTTAAAAAATTGTGGGGAAATCATGAAATGTTAGCGGATACAAAAAATGTTCGTAATTTTTTTATTAAAAGGTCGCATATTCAAAAAAATGTTCATTGATTTTGAGTATATGTTCGAGAATTCCAAAATATGTTCGCGAAGTAGAAAAATTGTTCACGCATTCAAAGAATGTTATGATTTTTTAAAAATTCATGAAATTTAAAAAATATGCAATTTTCAATTCTCTAAATTTCAAAAAAACAATTCAAAAAATAAATCGTTGACTCAAAAAATGTTTGCTGAAACAAAAAAATGTTCGTGAAATTCAAACATTGTTCCCAAATTTCATAAAAGGGTTCGCCGATCTAAAAAAATGTTCACATGTTTTTAAGAAATGTTAGCAATTTTAAAATATGTTTGTGAATTTAAAAAATCACGGTTTTAGGAAAAATGTTTGAAATGTGAAAATAGTTCACTATTTCGGAAAAAAAAATGTTCACAAAATGAAAAGAAGAATGTAAAAATAAGGGAAGAATAAAATAAAGGAAAATGAAAAGAAAAGTTGTAGATGAAAAAAATGAAAATGTATAAAAAGGGAAAAGGAGAACCATGAAAAAAAAATATTCAAGGAAGTTAAAATACCATCCCAAACCGTTGGGAAAAAAAAATCCAGAATCGGGGGAGGGCATACAAAGGTCGTGGCGCACGGGATGGTGCGCACAAGTCCCTATAGAATGGCCTACCTGCCAAATAAAAGCCGCACAATGATTATTTCTTTTAGTGAAAGCCACAGAATGATATGTGGGAGCAACTAGTTAATGAGCATTCCTTCGGAAGTCTCGCAACGATTAGCGTTACTTGGCGCGCTTTCAGTCATTCGCCACGTGTCGCGTTCTGGACGCTCCCTTCGGATTTCATTTTTTCTATTTTTTCGCACGCGTTTACGATTTTTTAAATGGTTTTTTTCAGGGTTTTTCGATGTTTTGGTTTTTCTCCGGTCTTTCTTAGATTTTCGATAAAAAAATCGAAAAAAAATTACGCAAAAAAACGCATTTTCTTTTCTTTTCTTTTGCGAAAGTCACGGTTTTTTTCCGCGAGAGGCATGGTTGTGCTTTAGCGAGAGTCACGACTGTGCCTTTCGAAAACAAAACAAAAAATGTGTTTTCTGTTTTTTTTTCTTTCGCGAGTCATAATTTTGCTTCCGCGAGAGGCACGGTTGTGCTTTCGCGAGAGTCACGACCGTGCCTCTGGGAAAGGGAAAAACAAGACGCGTTTTCTATTTATTTTTGTTTCGCGAGTCGCGGTTTTGCTTCCGCGGGAGACACGGTTGTGCTTCCGCGAGAGTCACGGCCGTGGCTCTCAGAAAGGGAAAATAATACGCATTTTTTGTTTTTTTTGCGAGAATCACGGTTTTGCTTTTGCGAGAGGCACGGTTGTGCTTTCGCGAGAGTCACGGACGTGTCTCTCGAAAACGGGAAAAAAACGTTTTTCTGTTTCTTTCCTTCTATGAGAGTCACGGTTTTGCTTCCACGAGAGGCACGGGTGTGATTTCGCGAGAGGCACGGGCGTGCCTCTTTCGGAAAGTGAAAAAACCCGTACTCCCAATTCGGTTTTTTTCGTCTATTTTTTTTGAAAAAAAGTTCATCAAAACCTATCAACATACGATCTAATTTTGAAGATCTCGACGCGAGTAATCCAATGGCAAAAACGGTTCGAGATTTGGATGCACGATTTAAAAGATAAAACATTTTGAATAAACAGATCTATGAAAAAAGGAAAACTCCCAGATTACAACAAGTGGTGGGTTGTATGTGCTCTACTTGTCGCGACCTAGAAAAATAAAGTATTCTTTGCAACGAATACTCTTAATTAGTGATTTCGATGATATGTGTTACTTTTTTTTTTGAAGAACATGCTTTACTTTATTGCTCAATAGAACGAATTACAGGAATAATAGCAGTATCATGAGGGTGTAACAGCCATACATGGCGACCCTCCCCTAAATGTAAAGCATGTCGAGCTAAGCCATGAGCCTCCTTATTGGAGAGACGTCTCTCATGGACGAAAGAACAAGACTGAAACTCCCTACTCGAGTCGATGATCTCTTGCACAATTGGAGTGATTGTACCCATAGTGCCAGTATGTATGTCCTTGACCACGGCAAGGCAATCAGAAGCTACCTTCAAATGAGTAAGTGCAAGGTCCCTGGCTAATGCAATAGCCTCGCGGCATGCCAAAGCTTCCAGAATATGTGGATCGGTCATGCCATGGAATACCACCGATGCTGACCCAGCAAAAGTTCCTGATTGATCCCGGCAAACCGCACTTATGGCCCCGACAGGAGGTTGTTTACATATAGCAGCGTCGACATTAACCTTGTGATGACCCGCCGGTGGTGGAATCCACACAGGCGGCCGCTCTGGGGCTGTTCTCGGCTTCGTTATTTCATGTGACATAGAAACAATACTCAAATCTGCCAGAAAGCGTTTGATAAATGAGTGAGTCCCCATGGGGCTCTGGTGCTCCCCTTCGTGGATCAGCTTACGCCGTGCACCCCATATAGCCCATAGTGTCACAGCTAGCTTCGTGAACTCGGAATGCGGCATCGATTCTTGCATACTGAAAATCCAAGCCTTTGCATTCGGTTCTGCTGTTGCGATGATATGCTCAACCAACTCCGGGTCATCTAGCGCCCACACGCACCGCGCCATTGTGCACGTTATGAGTGAGTGCATCCATGAGTCCTCCTCTCCACAGATGGCACACCGCGACGATGTAGACATATTACGATGACGGAGTACATCCGCCGTGGGTATAGAGCATTGTGCAAGTCTCCACAGGAATACCTTCAGTTTTGACGGCACCGCAACCTTCCAGATATTGGACCAGCTGGCTTCCTCTCTCTGCCTGTCAGCCGGGCCGGATCGTCCTTCGAGCCAAGCCTCCCGCCTGAGCTTCGTATTGATTAGCATCCGATATGCCGAGCGGACGGAGAAGGCACCCTTATGTTCATGAGCCCAAGCCCAAGAATCTCTGCAGTGTCTTGTGGCTAGAGGAATATTGAGGATCACCTCCGCATCAATTGGAAGGAACGTTGCACGAACTACTTCCTGCTTCCACCTGGCATTTGCGCTGTCAATGAGTTCAGACACGAACTGCGGCCGATGTTGGCTCAAGCATACTATAGGTCTGAGTGACGCCTCTTTGTGTATCCAGTTATGCTGCCATATCAATGTATCCCGACCATCACCTATGCGTTTGATGAGACCCTGCGATAGGATCTCCTTGCCCTCCACGATCGCTCGCCAAATTTGTGATGGTTGGTTACCTAGGGATGCGTCAAGAAAGTCTGTCGTTGGAAAGTAGCGCGCTTTCAGAATTTTTGCACTTAGGGATTCAGGTGTTTGTAGGATTCTCCACGCTTGTCTTGCCAGCAGAGCGAGGTTAAACAGCTCGATGTCTCGAAAACCCAATCCACCTTCATATTTCGGCCTTGTCATCTTCTCCCAGGAGACCCAATTTGTCTTCCTTTCGCCCCGTTTACTCCCCCACCAGAACTTTCGTATGATGGAGTTGATATGAAGACAGAGGCCCCGAGGCAGCTTAAAACAAGCCATAGAGTATACCGGGATAGATTGAGCGACAGACTTTATAAGTACTTCTTTTCCTCCGGATGACAACACCTTTTCCATCCATCCCTTTACTTTGTTCCAGACTCTATCCTTCAAATATTTGAAAGCCCCGTTTTTGCTGCTCCCTACATCCGTAGGCATGCCCAAGTACTTCTCTGATAGACTCTCATTATGAACATTCAGGGTAGTTTTCATGCTCTCTTTAACACCCTGCGAGCAGCCTTTGCTAAAAAACACTGAAGATTTGTCCAAGTTTATTTTCTGTCCAGAAGCATTACAGTATGATTCCAACAAAGAGGATACCTGAATAGCTCCCTCAACACTAGCCTTGACGAACAGCAGGCTGTCATCTGCGAAAAGAAGGTGGCTTACCGGCGGAGCCGTATCTGCCACTCTGATCCCATGCACTGGAGATGACTCTGTCTGGTTTTTTAAAAGGCTCGAAAGGCCCTCTGCTGCCAACAAGAATAGGTAAGGTGATATTGGATCCCCCTGTCGGAGTCCTCGTGAAGGTGTAAATTTCTCCAGTCTTTTTCCATTGAACATAACCGAGAATTTGACTGAACATACCATCCTCATAACTGAGTTGACCCAAGCCGGTGCAAAACCCAGTTTGGACATGATAGCACGGAGGTAGTCCCACTCCAAACGGTCGTAGGCCTTCATCATGTCAAGTTTAAGGGCACAAAACCCATTCCTCTTAGATCTATTCCTCTTCATAAAATTTAAACACTCATACGCGGAGATGATATTATCCGTGATAAGCCTTCCCGCCACAAAGGCCGATTGCTCCTCCGATATGATCATAGGAAGGATGGTCTTGAGCCTGTTTGCCATAACCTTCGATGCAATCTTATAGAGTACATTGCATAGACTTATAGGGCGAAACTGTGACAGAAGTGTGGGATTTGTTACCTTGGGGATGAGGACGAGGATAGTATCATTCAGCTCCTCCACATCTTCCTCACCCCTCAGGATTTTCAAGATGATAGTAGCCACTTCATCCCCGCAGAGCTCCCAATTTTTCTGAAAAAATGCGCAGGGAACCCATCAGATCCTGGAGCTTTAGTAGGGGCCATCTGAAACAGCGCCGTTTTAATTTCCTCTCTGCTGTACTCGCTCATCAGCCGCTGGTTCATCTCGTTTGTGACTTTGCGAGGAACCACGTCAATTACTTCATGCATATTCATTGTCCCCTCTGATGTGAACAGATTTTTGTAGAAGGCCGTGACCATGCACTCCATCTCTGTTGCATCTTCTACTGTAGTTCCATCATGTCTCAGCAGACATTTTATCTTGTTCTTAAGGCGCCGCCTGCTGGCCCGTAGGTGAAAGAACTTGGTGTTCTTATCACCCGCCGCCAGCCATGTTATTCGCGATCTCTGACGCCACATTACCTCCTCTCTGTGATAGAGCTCGATCAGGCGATCTTTTACTTTCTCTTCCTGACGAGTAGGTGCCGTCCTCGACGGGTCAGCACGCATGCTCTCTAGCTGAAGCTTTAGAGATCGAATCTCCTCCTTCACACTGCCAAACGTAGTTCGGTCCCAGTGTTTCAGATTTGTTGAGAGCGTTTTAATTTTTGCACATAGTTCCGCAACCGTGGTTGCTCCTGGGCCTTGCCAGTGTTGTTCAATTGTCGCCTGGAAACCCTCGTGAGATTCCCACATCATCTCATATCTGAAGGGTCTAGCTTGCCGTGGCTGATCATCTACCGGTGATAGTTGTAGCAATATCGGTATGTGGTCCGATGTGGTGGCAGATTTGTGAGATAAAACTGCTCCTGGATACATGCTGGACCACGATGGGGTGGCAAGTGCCCTATCAAGACGCACTCGCGTGTATGTTCCTCCGGCTACTCTCTTTTCAAACGTCCAGTTGTTTCCCGAGAAGCCTAGATCAATAAGGCCACATGTGTCAACAGCATCCCTAAAACCATTCACCTGTGTCATGCACCGATGACCAATCCCGTCATGTTCATTCAGACTCAGTACTTCATTGAAATCACCGAAACACACCCATGGCAGACCGTCATCCTCAGCGAGAGATCTCAACACGTCCCAAGTCTTGCCTCTATCACTGACTTGTGCTTCACCGTACATCACTGTGAGCCGCCATGGAGAAGCACCAGGCAAAGTAACATGAGCATCTATGTGATAAGCAGAGTAACCAAAATTTTCAATCTTTATTTCATTATTCCAAAAAATACCGAGACCACCACTCCTACCAGAGCTACTAACAGCAAATGAATTATCATAACCTAGGGTGCTTGCTAAGTTTTCCACTCTATCTCTCGGGAGTTGAGTTTCAACAATACAAAGCACCAACGGGGCAAACTGCCTCGCGAAATCGCGAAGCTCTCGAACTGTCGCGGGTTTGCCCGCCCCGCGACAGTTCCAGCATGAGAGACTCATTGGACCCGGCGGCGCTCCTCAGAGGAGCCCGCCACGCTGTCCATATTGCTTTTGTTTGGGGAACTACCTTGCTTTTGCTTCTTTCTATCCCTTGGGGTAACATAAGGTGGTGGAGGAGGAGGGACAACACTGGCCCCTTGCACAGATGCATCAAGCGAGCCACCTCTGATGCTCTCATCAGCCTGCTTATCCATGTTCAACTTGCGACTAACCGTGGTCTGTGGCCGGACGGTCCCAACATCAACGCCCTTGTCCTTGAGAGGGCTCTCAGCCGTATCTTTGAGATCATCATCACCATCTTTGTCAATTTCCTCACCTAGACCGGCGTCCTCAGATGATCGTTTCTTGGCTCCATTGTTTCTTCCGCGGCCGCCACCACGGGCTCGTCCACGTCCTCGTGTGGAATTCCCCCTGTTCCAGCTCGGGTCACGGTTCTGGTTATCCGGCATGGCTCTCCTGGTTGCTTTCATCCACTCCTCGTATTCAACCTCCTCGGGGCTGTGAACCCCATCGCCGCACTCTTCCATGGAATGGCCTAGGACGCCACAGACTTCACAGAAGAAGCCTATCTTCTCATATCTTACTGGCAAGAGAATTCGCCCTTCCCCTTTGATGTTCAATGGGGCAAACCGCACCAAAGGATCAGCTAGTTTAATCTTCGCCCGGACCCTAACATAGTTGCCTTCAAAGACTCGGTTAGGGTTCATCTCCACGCTCTTCACCTGACCTATGCGACGAGCTAGTTGGTCTACAATTATCTCCTTCCTGTAGAGCTCCGGGGTATCATGAATCTGCGCCCACACATGGACTCGGTCGAGCTGAACTAGATCTGGTTTACCTTTGCCATCATACTCCTCAATTGCCACCATAAGTCCCCTATAGATCCAAGGGCCCTGGTGCATAACTCTGTTCCAATCACCTAAGCAGAAAAGTTGGACGACGAACAGATTGTTATCTGCCTCGCGGATATCTGGCTCGTGGGCAAGTCTCCATGCGAAAATCATTGTGTTCTTGAAGGACTCGGCACTGAAGTACTTCGTCGTGTTCACCCGTGCTACCGCTAGCCACCGGGACTCCTTGGACAGTTCTGCAATTTCCTCATCGCCAACTATCACGTCATCCAGCTCCGTCTCCTTCAGCTTCATGTTCCTCATCGCCGCTTCCAGGTCGATCGGAGTCTTCCCCTTCCTTCTACCTGAACTAGTACTCCCCCCTCCATTGGAAGAAGTCGCTCCTGCCATGGCTGCAGTTAACCCTAGATCGCCGCACCGCACCGAGGCCGGGTGGAAGGACAAAGCCGACCCCTTGATCAGCCCGAGCGCAGGCGTGGGATGGTTGGGATGCGCAGGCAGGTTATCCGGATCCTCGACGGCGACGAACCGCGCCGGAGTAGGAAAACCCTAGTCGCCGGGGCGGCTAGGGTAGGTTTTTTGGATAGCTCTCCATGATATGTGTTACTTCAAGCGATAACCTGCGCCCGCATCGCACGTGGAAAACGAACGCAAGACTCTACATGGGCCAATGGGCCAGTGGTGAATAGCGCACGGGTCTGTTCGTAATGTTTCCAGATAGAGTTTTTCATTGGGTTTCCGTTTACAAACCGGATCTTTTAGGTAATTTAAAATTCAACAAAAAATAAATATACGGAAAACATTCTTTAAAACAATGTTCAAAAAGTTCATAAAATACAAAAACTCTTCCTGCATTTAAAAAATGTTCACAAAATTTAAAACAATCATGAATTAAAAACAATTCATGAAACTAAAAAATATTCATGAATTCTCAAAAATGTGTATGAGTTCAAAAAAATCCAAAAAGTTGCAAAAAAATCATAAATTAGAAAAGACACGTGTTTGAAATATGTTCGTGAATTCAAAAACAATCACGAGTTGGAACTCAAAAAATATTCATGAAACATGAATTCAACAAATATCCATGATTCATAAATTCAAAAAATATTCATGGATTTTAAAAAAATGTTCTTCAATTCATGATAAATTTCTCTACAAGTGCATAAATGTTTGTAGATTAGAAAAATGTTCATGAATTAAATAAAATTTAGTAGTTTAAAATTGCCCATGAATATGAAAAATGTTCTTGAATTATAAAATATTCAATCGAAACACAAAAGTTTAAAAATTATGAATTAACAGAAGAAAATGATGTATGAAAAAACTGATCAATAAACCAAAAAATCTGGTTGTGATAATAAGAAAAAGAATGTCTTGGAAGATTCTCAAAACCACCAGCCTACCCAAAACCTGATTGGATGCTCACAAGAACCTTTTGAAAAACGCTCGCTCAGGGCACATCCTCTTCATTAGTGCGCCAACTCGCTCAGCGATCACTGTTAGCGAGCTACAAAATGCTGCTCGCTATAAGCAATATATGGCACTCGTAATTTTATAAATTGTCACATCAAAAATTTATACAATTTCGTAATGTCCATCTGCCAGATAAAACATGTTTCAAATGGAAATTTTTTGTTTTTTTGGTGTATAAGACATGACAATTTTTGAAATTGTTTTGTAAGAGTCACGTGGCAAATTATAGATGTTGTCAAGTTTAAATCAACTAAAACAATTATTTTTCATGTTTTTGTCTCATTGCACATGGCAATTCTATTTGTGACATTTCTGGATTGAAACTTGTCTCATGGCAATTCTAGATGTGACAATTCACATGGCAAATTCATAATTTACACTATAGTAATTTTATTAGTTAAACATAATGGCATTTTTATTAATTAAACCATGGCGAATTTAATGACCAGATCATGCTAGTTTTATTGTAGGTAGCATGGGAATTTTATTGCTTACACCATGGCTTTATTATTTAGACCACAATGGTTTCATTGTAGGTAGCATGGACTTTCATTATTAACATCATGGCATTTTATTAATTATACCATGGTAGCTTTATTTTTGTCATGGCAACTTGTTTGAATAATAGTCATCGTACAAAACGGAATTTAAAACCTAGTTTTGGCATAGAAATAAATATCTACTGACTTCAATTTCATAAGGTTTTGGAGAAAACTTTTTCCTTCTTAATTTTCCATGTGAACACTTCACATTTTCCCAAAAATTTCATGACTTGCATAACATTTTTCTCTTAAAGTTGCCATTTGAGGTAGCACCCAAGTAAAATGGGCACTTTTCAAAAGCACGAGGGGTGTGGGAAGGATTTTCATGATAACCATAGCTAATAGAAAATTAATTGCCACAAAAACTAATAATATACACTACATTTGCCATGGTGGTATTTACTATTCATGGCATGCCAATTTTATTAGATATAGCATGTCAACTTTTGGCATGTCAAAACAACTTGCAACTTTTACCATGGCAAAAATCTTAAAACCTTTCCCATGATTTTATCAGTTTTTACATTTTTTGCCATGGCAATTGTCACCAACCCATTTATCAATTTTGCCATGTTTTTTTTGGAATTTAAGTTGCTATGATTTTATCTTTTTGAGTACTTTTTAACCAAGATATTTTTTACATGGCAACATTATCATCATACTTAATTGTCATTTTACATCCAGACAGTTTCCATCATGTAGTATAAGTTTTGTCATTCTATTTTTTTTGTTTCAATAGTTTTTTGTTTCAGTTGGCATTTTTTCTTCGCCCCCTACAAAATGTATGCATTCTTTTCATGGCAATTATACTATTTACATCATGGTAGTTTCATTATCCATAGCTTGGCAATTTTTTTGGCATGTCATCTATTTTTTTCTCATCATGACGAATCTAGTAGTTTTTACATGGAATTTTTTATATAATCAGCATGGCAAAATATTGCATTACATCATGGTAAATCTACCATTTCTTTTTTTGTTGATTGTTTTTGAAATAGCTAACCACTCATTTCAAGTGGTAGTAAATCTATCAGTCTTAATATGGCTTTTCTCAGTGCTGGCAATTTTTGTGTTTCTCACTTAATTTAAGTTTTGTTTATCAAGGAACATCGTAAGGGGGTTGGCAACTAGATGTTGATTGTTTGCCATGGTAACTTAAATTAAATTGCCATGACAACTTAATTTACATTTGTAGATATTTTGCATGTAGGTAATTTCTTTTTTTCATATTGGACCATGCAAATTTGCCATGCCTTTTTTACAAAACATAATTTCTCTAGATTTGTCATGAGACCAGCACAACCATTTCCCAAAATTTATCATGTTTTTTACATAATTTTCCCTTACCATTTGCAATGGACTATGGCCAACTTCCAGTTTCCAACGTTATTTCATTGGACCGTTGCAATTTCCTGTATGTTTATACTTTTTTTTAATATTTACCATTCAAATTGTCCATCTAGGTATTTTCTATTGTAGTGCGCAATGGCAATGCCATGCAGGTTCTTCTTTTGTGTGGTGGGTTTAGCATGTGGAACATGGCAATTTTCATATATTTTACATCATGGCAATTTTATATTCCCAAAAAAGGATGAAAAATCTTTGTTTATTGTTTAAGTGATGTACTTTTTCATGCTTTTTTGTTATTTTGTGCTTCATGAATTATGCACACATTTTCTCTTCCCTTTTTCTGATGGTAACTTTTATGTTTTTTGAGTTAATTTTTTTGTTTTATTAAGGGCAACTTATAGCTGGCAAGGGCCATAAGTAAGCTTATAGTTGGGCTAGGCCGAAGACAAAAAAGGACCAGTAGGGAAGGGTGCAGATCGGCTCGTATGCAACCCGGTCATTTCGCGTTGAGACCTCCTCTTTGGCGCCCTCGGCGCCGCTTAGGCTAGTTGGCGCTCGAAGGCGAGCGGTAGTGGGCCGACCCAGCATCGCTAGCGGCCAACAACATGCTCAAAAACAAACGGAAAGAAATATATTCACCATTATTATTCCGTGAGGCGTCGGATTAAAACCCGCATGCCAACGTCGATGGACTTGACGCAATAACCACAACATGGCGATTAATTTGATGTTTTCTATCCGAAAATAGTGATATTTGAGTCTTGTTTCAGTCCCAGTATAAATTATTTGAAAATAGGAAACTTAATTTCGAAAAGGAATTCACAAATTTTAAAAAAGTTCATGGATTTTAAAAAAAGGTTCACAAAATATAAAAATATTCATCAATTTAAAAAAGAAGTTCATGAATTTGAAAAAAGTTCACCAGATATTTAAAAAAACATAAATATGACAAAAGGTCATCATTTTTGATAGAAAAAGTCCACAAATTTGAAAAAAAGTTCATTGGATTTTGTAAGAAGGTTCACGGATTTGGTTTATCAGTTTTTGTCGAAAAACTATTTAAATTTGAAAAAGGTTCATTGATTTTGAAAAAAAAATCTCAGATTTTCAAAAAAAGTTCACAAATTTGTATAGAGTTCACCAGATTTTGAAAAAACAAATCATGGTATGAAAAAGTTTATTCATTTTGTTAAAAAAATGTTCACCCATTTTGAAAAAGGAAACAAGAAAAAATAGAAAGAAGAAAAGAGGGAAACGGATGTAACAAATCACATCAGGAGAGTGTGTAGTTGGCCATAGTAGCTAACACTAAATGAGGAGACCGCTGGTTTGAATCACACCTGCGCACATTTTTTTGCAGTTTAAACAGAAAAGGGATAAACGGGCCAGCCCAGCGTGGAAGAGAGGGGGGGGGGGGGTGCCCCGTTTGCGTTTTTTACAGTTACATGCAAAAGGGTAAATGGGGTAGGCCCGTGCCGAGGGGTGTGTGCATCCATTTGCGAAAGCTGAAGTAATGGGCGCTGAAGACGCCGAATAGGGTTTGCGGACCGCGCTCGGGGGCTGGGGGTATTTGTGTAGTAAAGGTTTTCATTCTCTCAAGGGCCCCTTCAAATTTGATGTTTGATGCATATTGGGGTCCTTTTACTGATTATTAGGCAGATACATGTCCAATTGCATTGCATAGAAGCAATCAAATAATTAGGGATTACGTAAAGAACATGGGATGTGAGTCCATAGGTCTAGTGCCGCCCTCCCACATGTATGAACAGCTTCATCGGCACTTCTCCTAGCAAATGAAATTTTAATCCCTAAAATGATAAGGGACGCGATTTGATCTCTCTAACCACATGGAATCCCTAAAATGATGTAGCAGCATTTCTCATTCAATTGGAGTTTCTCCTCCTTATCTTCATTCCCGTCGAGCTGCAGTTGTATACATGTTCACGACCATGTAAACCTTAGTACTGAATTGACCCGAAATTACGAAGCCAAGCCATAAATGTGTGAACAATGCGGTGGGAATCGTGGACTGCATTGAACCACGGATTCGCACGGCGCAAGTGGCCACACGCCCACGTCACAAAATTCAATTCGACAGGCCTTATTACGAAACCTGGACATCCAGAGTTCCAGACCCGATCGACCACCGCGCGCCCGCCCCCTCAACCGATCAAACCGATCCTAGAAAAGTCCACCCACCACGGGCAACAGGATGTCGAGCACCGGCGCGGCGGGCCCGGACGCCGACGCGGCGGCCGGCGAGGGGCTGGAGCTGGCGCAGTTCGGGGCGGGCTGCTTCTGGAGCGTGGAGCTGGCGTACCAGCGGCTCCCCGGCGTGGCGCGCACGGAGGTGGGCTACTCGCAGGGGCACCTGGACGGGCCGACCTACCGCGACGTCTGCGGCGGCGGCACCGGCCACGCCGAGGTGGTGCGCGTGCACTACGACCCCAAGGAGTGCCCCTACGCCGTGCTCCTCGACGTCTTCTGGGCCAAGCACAACCCCACCACGCTCAACAAGCAGGTACGTGTTCACCGCAAAAAAAAAAAAATACAAGCAGGTAGGAGTACGTGATGCGATCACTCTACCGCTGCTCTTGCCGTAAGTTGGAGCGCATAGTGTGCCGGCCAAGCCGGCGGCCGCCGTTGGGAACTTCGGGTGCAGATCTCGTCGCCGGTGTCGCATGGTTCAATGGACCTGGCACGGGGTTGAGGGTTGACTTATTCTCAGTGATTAGTTGGTTCGCGTAGTTATCTGGCTCGTTAATACAGAGGAGCGAATATTCTCTCTTCTTCGGAACGAAATACTTTTATTTAAGATAAAGTAGACGATTTCAATCTCAAAGGGGATTCTTGTGGTCAAAGAGTATATAAGGCCTTTTAAGCCTTTTCTTGATTCGTTTGTATCTAGACTCGACATATTTTAGTAGGTATGTTCATTCATTTTAATATGTATGTAGTCAATATTTTGAAATAGCTAAAAGGATCATTGTATTGCCTCGGCGGATAGGAAAATTCACTACACACTTCATCGTATACACTTTTTAATGTGATCGATCCATAGTCCTCTGAGATTTCCGATGCACTGTCAACATTACTGTCTCCTTTCATAAACTTTTCTCACGATATGCACAAATTCTGAGAGTTCCCTCAAGTTGTTGATCTGACATAACAAATCTTCAGTGTCTCCCCGTTTTGCTATGGTTTTACTGCATGTTAGCAGCATTTGGCCTCCGCACATGGTTTACAAACCAATTTGTCGTTGCACTTCAGGGCAACGACGTCGGGACGCAGTACCGGTCGGGCATCTACTACTACACGGCGGAGCAGGAGCGGCAGGCGCGGGAGTCGCTGGCAGAGAAGCAGCGAGAGTGGAAGGAGAAGATCGTGACGGAGGTCCTCCCGGCGAGGAGGTTCTACCCGGCCGAGGACTACCACCAGCAGTACCTGGAGAAGGGCGGCCAGTCCGCCAAGAAGCGCTGCTCCGACCCCATCCGCTGCTATGGCTGAGCCTCAAGGTCATGGAGCACTGCCCCAGTCTCCGCCCGCCATTGCAGCTAGCTAAGCATCGCCATTAGCATCATAAAGGACACACCATCTGCCTGCCTGACTGTTGGTGTTACAATAAATAAACCCATGCGTGCAGCGTGTAAAGGTGAACTTGGCGCTTTTGTTTGCTCGATGATCTATGTTTATTTTGGTGTTTGCCGTGTACAAGTTTTGCAAGCGGGCATAATCCACTACCACTAGCGTTCAGGCTTCACTCCTCTGTATGGGCGTTTGAATTTGGGGGCGAATCAGCAATTCACCGTACAACCCGTGGGGCCCTGGCAATGAGATGCACTTGCGCTGTGTTTTCTCCTTAACTAGAAATCCTCATTCCATTCATTCAAAAGGGCTAAAGCTTTGATCTCTCACCACATGACACATGTGGTGAGCAATCCAAACTATTCAAAACAAAGCTTTAATCTCTCTCAAGAAAACTCCATTGAGGGATAATGGCTCCAGGAGGAGTTGTTGATCGCCTCAACCATCTGCTTCAATCACGTCGTTGGCTATGCCCCATTCTTGTTTCAATCCACTTGGGCTGTTGGGTGGGCTAGCATATTACCACTAGCATGTTTCCCTTTGGACGTTTGGTTCTGGCGAAACCGCAACATTATAAAATGATGACAGCGTCACCTCAAAAAAAAATGATGACAGCGGCGGGGCAGCCAAAAGAAGAAAATAAAAATGAGCCAATTATCGTGCTTCCATCTCCCAACTGAGCTTACACCGTTGACTCGAAGAAGACCACCACGAAATTCCCGATCTCTCGCGCGCTCCTGGATCTTGTAAACCTCTACCAGAAGGCAGCGCGGGTAACCTCCGGTGGCCGTCGCATCTGGGCCGACGACGATCAAGAATGTCCGGCGGCGACCTGCGCAGCCTGGCGGCGGTCTCGGCCACGGTGACCGCGGCCATGTGCTACGTCCGTTTCGCGGCCGGGCGCCTCCGCCCGGGCCTGCCCCGCCTCACCGCGTTCCTCCCGGTGCTCGCCGTCCTCCCGTTCCTCCCCTTCGCCTTCAGCGCCATCCACCCGCGCGCCATCTCTGGGTTCTTCCTCGCCTGGCTCGCCGAGTTCAAGCTCCTCCGCCTCGCCGCCGGCAAGGGGCCCCTCCACCCGTCCCTCCCGTTCCCCGCATTTGTCGCCGTCGCCTCCGGCCCGGTCAGGCTCCACGGCGACGGGCCCGACAAGGCTCAAGGCACGTCGTCGGGCCTGGACCTCGCCTCCTCCGCCGTCATGGCCGCGCTGCTCGCCGTCATCGTGTCGCTGTACTGGTACCAGGAGGCGATGAACCAGTACGTCCTGCTCACCCTCTACGCGTTCCACGTGTACCTGGCCCTGGAGCTGGTCCTGGCGTCGGCGGCCGCGGCGGCGCGCGCGCTGCTGGGCATGGATCTGGAGCCGCAGTTCGACCGGCCGTACCTGTCGGCGTCGCTGCGGGACTTCTGGGGCCGGCGCTGGAACCTCTCTGTCCCCGCCGTGCTCCGGCCGTGCGTGCACCGCCCCGTGCGCGCGCGCCTGGGCACCGCCGCGGGGGTGCTGGCGACGTTCCTGGTGTCCGGGCTGGTGCACGAGCTCATGTTCTACTACATCACGCTGCGGCCGCCCACCGGGGAGGCGACGGCCTTCTTCACGCTGCACGGCGCGTGCGCGGTGGCGGAGGCGTGGTGGGCGAGGCACGACGCGTGGTGGCGCCCGCCGCGGCTGGTGGCCACCCCGCTGACGCTGGCATTCGTGCTCGTGACGGCCTTCTGGCTCTTCTTCCCGCCGATCACGAGGCCCGGGGCCGACAAGCTGGTGATCGCCGAGTGCGAGGCGGCCGTCGCGTTCGTGCGGGGCGCCGGGGCCTGGGCGGCTGGCGGACTGAGCGCTCGTAGTACGGAGACGGCGGGTGCGTCACGCCTGATGCGCCCGCGAAGAATGGCTCGTTGCTCAGGCGGCAATTTTTGTGTGTATTGCGCCTATGGCTGTCGAGTTGTTATGAAAATGTACCGAAACAAATCGATAGCTTGGTTGCTCGTTTAATTTTTACTCCCTCCGTTCTAAAATACTAAAATAGATGACTCAATTTTGTACTAACTTTAGTACAAAGTTGAAATAGATGACTCAATTTTGTACTAACTTTAGTACAAAGTTGGGTCATCTATTTTGAAACAGAGGGAGTATATTTTTGCGGAATGGTTACTCGTTTATTACTCGCTTCTCACACCAATGAACTGACGATGGTTGACAGTACCAATGGCACACCCAAAATACGGAGCATCAGATCACAGCACCAGCATAGAAATGTGCCAATCAAATTTGTTTCAAATCCATATAAATGTCCCAATCCAAATTTGCTTCAAATCCATGTATTTAAAAAGTTATTTATATAGCCTTCGGGTGCAGGCCATGCAGCCTCTTTCCTATCGTTCCTCGACACCAAACTGCTGCCGAATGTTCCATAACCTGAACATGTACATACTCCTCATCTTTTCAAGTTACAGTACAGTACATTTCAAATCTCCCAACATAGGCAAACAAGCACCTGTATGTTCCCGCGATGCAAAAACTAGGTATCACGCACTGGCGCTCAAAACACCAGTTCTCAGTCCGTCACCGCTGATCACCCCCCACAATGAATACTTCATCTCATGGCCTCGGCCTCTTGATGTCTCTCTCGGCGCTGCGGTCATTGCTCCTGTGCTCGTGCGCGTCCTTCCTCTTCCGGTTGTCGGGGCCAGGAGAGCGGTATTCCTGGCCATCCAGGGACAGCTCGCCCTCTTCGGTGTTCTCCGCCTTGCGAGCCGTGTTCTGGTGATCCTCCCGGTGCGCGGGGTGGGGCCAGCTCTGCCTTCTGTCGTGTTTTTTCTCGTCCTCGGCAGCCAACTCCACGCCATGTTCCAGCTCCCTCTCAATCAGGTCATCATCATCCATGACGTCCACTTTCCTACCAGCATCGCCTTTCGACTTCCTCCGTTTCTCCAGCGCAGCTTTCACCTTATCCTTATCTATCTTTTTCATCGCATCCATCATTGATGAGGACATATTTGTGCCTTCATTGCTGTTGGTAGTGCCATCCCTTGCTTCACTCTTGGGTATCCTCTGGTTTGAGTTCTGCTTTTCAGGCTGAGGGTGGTCATGCCCATGACGGCCTGGTACGCTCGACTGTCTAGGTGCTTGATGAGTTTCATGGGCAGGAGGCTCCTCAGATTTCACAGGAGCATGCTGATTAACCACACTTGCAGAGCTGCCTTCGGTGTCATTCCCTTGTGAAGGTGGTGGTCCAACACGGTTCTGCTCGTAGAGCTCCAACATTTGGTTGCTAACCTCTGAAAACAAATGTCACAAAAAATATAAGAATGGTTCTTTGGTATGCATCTTACTTCACAACAAAGAGCATAAAAACCATCACCATGACAGAAATGGAGTAAAAGGAGCATCAGCTCTATAAAAATAGATATATATAATAACGGGCAATACTGCTCAGTACCGTTGCAAAATCACCAAGCTGAAAAATACAGTCTGCTGCTTAGTGTGGTCCCAGGTCCCACATGCCATCCACATGTTAGATGATAATTTCCAAACTATACCTCATTGTGATGCTACTAAGCAAATTTTCTGTATAACAGAAATGACAACAGGCAAGGGCTACCAGAAAAGTTGTCCTCCAAGTCAACACTCAACACCAACAAAAATACCTCAAGTCCCATAAATAAGGCTACCAAATACAAGTTCATAACAATGTGTTCGTGTCATGGCATTCCCTTGTGCATTCGTATCCCAGAACAATAATACTCCGTTTAGAAAAGGAGCACATCTTAACAACAAGTCAACAACTCGCATACCAAGGAGTTAAGGGGGGTTGTTTATTAGGCTTAATGTATTTGCTCATGGAACCTCTTGTGATATGTATATCAGTTTTGCCAAAGCACATCTAGATGTACCATAAGTATTGCACATCTAAGTCCTATCCCATTGATCTTACGTGGAGATTCGTGTGATACGTGTAAGTATTGCACATCTAAGGCTTTGTTGTTGTTGTTGCTGTTGTTTTCTTTTTATGTTTGATTGAGTTACTTAGATGTTCAATAACTAGGGCACAATATAATCTTGCGTGCATTGGCTTGCTGCGCCTCGATTTCCTAATACGCGCTGTAATGTGAAAAGGAAGTAAAAAAAACTAAGACAAGCTTGCTCGAATTATGAAAAGGAGGGAGTACTCTGTGCACCTCACAAAACACCTTGTGTCTCTGACCTAACCAACCTAGTTCCAGTATCATTGCTGAACTAAGATTAAGATGGTGATGAAATTTTGGCCATCCAATCTCATAAGCGCCTAAAGCATGGGAACAATTGCTGCTTGCTTTCAAAGGCATTTAAACTACTATCCTTACAATAATGCATAGTAAAATT
This sequence comes from Triticum aestivum, assembly GCF_018294505.1. Classification (NCBI taxonomy): domain Eukaryota; kingdom Viridiplantae; phylum Streptophyta; class Magnoliopsida; order Poales; family Poaceae; genus Triticum; species Triticum aestivum. The sequence goes on along the minus strand of NC_057797.1, from coordinate 582,325,097 downwards.
GTGCAAATATGCAATACTGACTATGTATCTAGGGACCAACCTTCCAACTGACGTGGAGTTACATCAAACTCTTGCCACCAGACCTTTTCCCCGTCTGCTGGAAGCTTGACTTTGAGGAACTTTGCAGCAAGGAAGATTGCGCCGGCAGCAATATGATGGGGCTTAAATTGCAGGCAAAGCGAAGTGCGTAGCCTGTACACCCCTTTTAAGGTATAGTAAATAGGCATAATGGGGGATTACTATTTTTGTAAGGATAAGGGTAATTTCAGCATACCCATCATTGACAAAATTCCAGGCAACTTGAGCAAGTGCATTTTGAGCAACCTTGAATTTTTTTATTGCTTCAACCAAAGGCTTGTAAGGGTGGTGCACATTCATGTCAAAACCAAGTGTTACAAGCACAAGGCGCTCCCCGATCAAAAGAAGTTCCTTCTGTTGTTCATACACTTCCTACACACAACAACACAAACCGTTCTTGTCACAGTACTCAGGAAATAAAAATGCACCAGCTATAGAAGAGTTGCAGCTTTATGTTGTGAGGGAGAACAAGTACAAAAAAGATTATGTGTGCTATCAAGAAAATGCTCACAAAAATAATCTCACCTTCTGCTTAATTCGGGCGACTGCAGCAGGATCCTTTTTGTGGATGATCTCATAAGAGATGAGTACGACATCCTTCAGGGGTCTAGGTGTTTCTTCAACTTTACCCGCCAAGAACATGCAAACTGTGGCTATTGTCTGCAGATTATAATGAACTTACATTGACGACAATTTGCAACATGAAGTTGAGTATAAGAAAAATACCACCCCTAAAAAATAACATATTGCAAGCAGCATGCTCTATATTGTACGCTATCCAAGAAAAAAAATACTTAGGGCCGCTTTGATTCACAGGATTTCTAAAGCAAAGGAATAAGAAAAACACAGCAATAGAGTGTCATGTCTTCTTCAATACCCCAAAAGCGTAGGATTCTTAACAAGAGGTTGGAGTAGATGTAAATTTTCCTTCGAAATCTAATGCAAATGGATCAAGGGAGAATTTATGTAGATTGCAATCCTACAAATCAAACGACCCATGTAGACACAATCCTAAGGATTAGAATCGTCTAAAATTCATTAAGAAATCATTTGAATCAAAGATGCACTATAGTGTTAGCCTGCATGTCTTTCCTACAGAGCCAAACAAAATTTACCATATCATGGAATCCAATAAGATACATGTTCTAAGGCGACAACAAATCATTTATTCTTCTCTTTCACAATATGGGTGGCGAGCATCAATGTTTGAATACATGTTAGTATACTGCCTACCATGCATAGAAAACGATTTACAGATAAAGTAGAAAATATGTTGTTTGATAACAGACATATAAGCTCATAAAAATTTCAGCAAGGCTTACCTGTCTGTCATTTTTGGCATGAGATTGACGAAGGAAAAAACGATGACAAAATACTATAGCTGTAGCAATTGTTACTTGGGGCCTACATAATGAAGTAATTCATCAATAAGGAAAGAAAATACCGTAAACAACTATCAACCAACCCAAGAGAGCACAATTCATGCAGTAATACAACGGGGTCTTTACTGCTTCATAAACATTCATGGAGCAAATGTTCTAAGGGCACATAAAGGGCTATAAAACACTAAATACGGTTGAATATTTACTGTTCTACCTAGACAAGGATGTCATCAGCCATTGTTCCATGCCCGATAAAAACAAGTGGGCTAAATGTAACAAATCAATGAACATAACACTGGGGTAAGGGCCAATATGTTACGAATTCTCTATAGTAAAAAAATCAAAGAATATAAAGGGACTATATGTTAAGAACTTATTCCTTAAAATGCCGTGTGCTGATGAAGAAAACATCAACCCTTTTTTAAGGGAAAAACTGAGTAACAATATGTTAATAACTTATTCCTAAAATGCCATGTGCTGATGAAGAAGACATTTTTAAAGGTAAAACCTGAATAGTAGTGTCATCACAGGCATATCTAGCAACTTTCAAACATAAATATCATATTAACAAGCATGTGCTAGCAAATATCTCAGCTGAACAAATTAAACATGGCTTGATAATTGAGAGCTTTACCATCAAATTATTCACATCAAATAGTGCTAAATTATCTCTGAATGTTGTCACAGAAATAAAGTTAAGATACAAAGCTAACAAGCATGGAGTGCACATAAATGCTCAAAAATGCTTAGGCAGAAGAAAAACTGGACAGGTCAACGATCAGATAATTATCAAATATCTAACATAGTACATATATCGCATGATTAAATAAAAACATTTAGTCCATATAGTCAAGTAAAATGCCAGGAAAAAGCAGACAAGTTTTTCTGGATGGGGAAATGATTAAACTAGCACTTGAGCACTCAGCATGCTTGGCAACCTATCATGTAAGGACACTATGTTTATTTTAAACCTATGCGTCATGTTCCCTCGATCACCAGAGGTGATGCTTGTGTGATCTTCTGAATAACATCTGCATCCCTAACATCTTATGTTTTTAACAAACATACCTCACAGTGTATGCTTTAGCTATTCCTCCCATCAAATATTATCATTAAATGTATGTTGATTCGCAGCCTAAGAGTGTCTGAGCATGTCAGACACTTGCCTAACTAGGTCAAACAGGCAAAGTGTGTCAGGGTTTGGCTTCCAACTAAACAGGCCCTGACAATCTGTCCATAAAGGTTATAGAACATAGTCATGCACAGTATATACAAGAACTGTCATAAAAAAATGCAATCATTTATGCTTTAAGTGTGCAGTGTACTTTCCTCAGGTTTTGAAAATAAAATGAGGGTAACACCAATCATAAAGTATCTCAGATATTCTTAACGGGAAATGAGAAAGAAACAAAAACTGCTTGAATGAAATTAAGCTATAGGAAAACATCCAGTTATCTGCAGAAACTTGAAAAGAACTTTCAAGATTCAAATAATACTGCTAAAACATCAGGTATATTACTCAGTAAAAGATGTAACAATAAAATACCCATGGTACAATATATTCTTACACTTTAAGCCTCATCCCGAAATCCTGAAGGAAAGTGCAGTATGACTTGCGAAGGTAAGACTCCTTCTTTAAATCAATACCATCTCTCCTTGAAAGGGAATTCTCTTCTATTTCTTTTCTACTAAAATACCACGAAGCACCAAGTTGATCACCTTCCACACGTCTATCATAGGGAGTTGTATAAGGGCTGTTCTCTACAATTCCATGATGTGAAGAATCACTAGTCTGCATGATATCCATCTATGATTTTCTTCTTTTCTTACAAAAAAACCTGGCAAAGAGAGAGATATAATGTCACCATTGCAAACTTAGTACCATATAAGCATACATAAACGGGATGGAAGGTGCAGCTATGCACGTAGCAAACTGCATACATATTTTGAAATTTAACATACAGTAAGTTGCGAGGAGCTAAAGGCATCAAACTATATTCCCAATACGTGCAAAGGATGGGTGCTATATAATAACAATGAATCCATACAGCTTTGATTAACTGCTTGTCCTGTCCTTCATGGAAGCCCAGTAATTCAAACAAATTTGTGACATGTGGAATATAACGAACGGAAGGGGTTTCTTAATTACAGCGATGAGTCAGGGCCAGGAGGACCACGTGAAGGCACCAAAACTTGGCTTGCGTCAGGGGCTCAGGGCATTGGCGGGAGATGCTGGCGGCGATGGCGGTGTGTCAGCGCTAGGCTTAGGTCGCTATGTGCAAGAGGAGATGGGTCGAGGCGATTTTTTCCATCCGGGTCAGCTGAGTCCAGTGGTATTTGCGGGTAATTCTGAGCAACTCATCGTTTGGCTAGATCTGGAATCCTGGAATCCCTCGCTCCAGAAATTTGCATACGCCTAGCCCAGATATACCAATTCAGCTCACAGAGTTATATCGTTCGGGGCAGTCCATGTGCTCCGTCCGCAGAGTTGGGAGCTGGAGGGCTATGGAGTGGGGCCTTAATCACCCCATAAATCAAATTTTTGTACAATAAAATAACCCATATTTCCAATATTAAGTTCATTACAATTCATGATCGGTAAAATCAACTTAAAAAGCAATAAATACTGCAACACAAAGTGTGCTCCTGCCAAATACGAGACGTAACAAAAGGCAATAATCACGGTTCAGATTTTTCTGATGATCATGAAAGTCGAATATCAAATCCTTTGACAAACTTGTTACAAGCAGACAATGGTAGAGGAAAGGTATCTTCATAGTTATTGAGTAGGTAACCCAACGTGAAACCTACTGGAGAGTTCAGTTTACAAGTGTGTTGTGTTCTCAAGGTGTTTTCCCAGCTACCGATCAAAGCACAAGTTGTTAGTAGCTTCACTGAATGTTAGAACTCAATACAAGAGCAAAATTTGACCACCTAACTGACATTGTGCAGAAGGGATTAAACTAGATTATAAAGCTAATAAGTTCAAACATGAACTATCCCACTCCAGACTCCACCCCAACACAAAAGTAACACAATTATCTAAAGCAACACAACGCAAAGCTGCACATTTTTTTATGCAACTGTGGGAACCTGCAAAACTCTCAATTTTATACTTACAAACCTTTTTTTACAGTATGTCTGGTTTCGATCTGATCCGACAATCCTAATGGCCTAATCTTATTCCCTGACTCTTCTTTTGCATGCCTCAGGAAAAAACTCTGTTTTTACAGTATATCTAATATAAAAACCTTATTAGTAGGACATCCAATTTGCCTTGTCCATCTATTGCATTCCAAATTAATCATTACACACTATAAAGAAAACCGAATCTGCCACCAAATTGATACAGACTCGGCAGATTTCAGGCATTTATCAGAAGTAATGGGTCCATACCTTGCTCGGGAGAGGTGGAACCGGCGCGGATGGGAGGTTGCTGGAGGGGCCGGCTGGCGGGCAGCTTCCGGAGGTCGTCGTGAAGAAGCAGAGGTGACCTCCTGCCGCCGTCGCCGAGGGGTCGCGGACGAGGCGTGGAGGGTGTGTGCGTGGGGGGCTGGGGGGCGAGGGAGATAAGAAATCAGGCGGCGGCGTGATATTGCCTGTGGCCGGCAACGGAGGGGGAGCGGACGGGGCGGCGGCACAAACCCTAACACCGCCGCATCGCCTCTGAGGTCGCGTGCGACGGGGAAACGAGGGGAGAGATGGGATTACGGGAGGTGTTTTTTTCTTTTCTTTGACGGGACGGGTGGTAGTTAAGAACGATAAGCGACGGTGCTGGCAAATAAGCCGGAAAAAATCAGCTGGTTTTTTCATTCCAATCTATACTTCTGTACATTGAAGGGTCAACTTTTTAAATTCTTTTTACAAATTACTAGTAAACGTGCCCGTGCGTTGCCACGGATGACAATGCAGTTGAACATTAAGTTATATGGATAACTTCTTGAGGATGGAATGCATGGATAGTATCATGAGATGATACTAAAACCAACAAAATATTCTTCAACCATTATAATGCATGGATAGTATCATGAGGTGACACAAAAATTATTCAATCATTGATAGGGTAGGCGCATCAATCAGTCTTGTTTCAATTTGGTATGGAGCAGATTTTTAGTTTAGGTATTGTTCGGATGTCCTTCAACTTCATGCTTCGCCAACTACGCGGATCGTAGGAAGTCGAAATCACAGAGCTTAATACTCCCTCCGTTCCAAAATATAGCGCGTCCTCGGTTTCCGTGCTTCAACTTTGACCATTAATTTAATCAACAAGACCGACTGCGGCGGGCGAAAAAATTATACCAATGAATTCGTATTCAAAAAAAGTTTTTAATTATATAATTTTTGATCCCGCCGCAGTCGGTCTCGTGGGTTAAATTTATGGTCAAAGTTGAACCTCGAAAAGCGTGGGCGCGCTATATTTTGGAACGGAGGGAGTATATTTTCAACGACAATGCCATCACCAAGTTGTGTAACACTTAGTTGCGAAACGAACCTGGTCAAAGCGCTAGCCATGACATCACCATTGTTCCCTTCTCACGAGCCCGCCAGGGCCGACCGCCATCCCTCCAGCTCATTCTATTCATCTGCTGCCCTGCCATTGCCTGTCGTCGACTTCCTCCATCCCGTCTCAATCTTCCACACCATTGGCCTCCTCCCCAACATCGCCATCTTCCCCGGTATAGATAACCTCCTCAACATCCCCATCGTCGGCCTATGCTATGTTCATGACGAACCCCTCAACCAACAGAAGCTGACCATCACGTCCCAAACGGTATGGCCCTTCCCCAGAAGCTGGAGCGTGGCACTGAAGCGTCAACATTTCTAGACATTTCCGAAACCCCGACACTGCCATCTTCCCTGGTATAGACTACCTCCCCATCGTCGGCCTATGCTATGTTCATGACGAACCCCTCAACTAACAGAAGCTGACCATCACAACCCAAACGGTGTGAAAGTTCCACGAAAGCTAGAGCGCGGTGCCGAAACTTCAACATTTCTAAACATTTCCCAATAGGCTTACATGTATGCTTCTTGCCCCAGAGTTGCCACCCCGTGGAATATTTTAGCAATGTTAACTTTAGCTAGAAATATATATCTCCTCTAGTAATAGCTCATATAGAAAAATGATGGTTTTCACTTCTATACTCTGCATGTAATCTTTCATCAAGCTCCCACACATAGATATAAAATCACCACCATTTGACATTCAGTCATCAATTATAATATTTCTCTAATGAACCTTTTTATTCTATTTTTTGCTGGCTCTAGTATATCATAAATGCTAAAATGAAGAGATTTGAGGATATGTTATAAATTTCAGTGTTGCTACATCTACAATCCATATAATAAACAATAGTGACCCGTAGCTCATACATGTACAATATCCATGTTAGAAGGTTCGTCACTCTTTCCTTCTCCATCCTTGCTACAGTTAAGAGAGAGAGTATGCATACAATGTGTTATCCTTGCAATATGAGATGCAAAGCACAGACCCACAACGGTATTTCAAATAGGCACAAGAGAGAGAATATATTGCATTACTTCTATAAGAAATATAATAGTTTGAATAAATTGGTATCCAAGTTTGTCACTTAAAGAAACATGTTTCCTGTAATCTAGACACTTGAAGCGGGCAAGCAGCTAAAATAAACTTAATATGAAGCTCTACAATTCTCCCATTGGTTCTGACATACTGCAATTCCCTCGTTGGTCCTGACATATTGGATCCTTCATCATGCATCCTGGGTTAAGGTGGTTATACTTTCCAAGGAATTTAAAAAATCTTCTTGCTTCACTTGCTTGTTACCTGTCATACAATGTGTTATCTCATCTCAACAAATATTGAAGGACTAATAGACACAATCCTGGGCTAGTTGAAGTGGTTTCTGCAAAAGGAAAATCATAATATTACAAATTGCAAGCTGTCCAAAGAGAAAAATCAGGTTAACTTGACGATTTGACAGTTACAATACTGAAGAAACTGGGATTTACAAAGTCAACTGGTACTAAATAATGAAGCAGAATCAAGTTGTACATCCACTTCTTTCTGTTGTGAAAAAACTTATGCATCATGCAAAACACTGAAATAACTACAAAATTTGCACAAATAGAAATACCAAGCTTGTGACACAGTAATCAGGTTATCCTGATGGTTATCAGGTAAAGATATGGGCGGCGCTACGCGGTCGGCTGGCAGATGTGTTAGAACCATCCGCCCCATGGACCTTCGTTGGATCAGCGTGCTAACAGTCGTCGGATGTAACAATCGCATCCCAACTGACCCCTCTTTACTTCTCGCAACAACAGCTCTGTTTTAAAAACAAAGCCCCTGCCGACCGTCCCAACCGAGCTGCGCCCAGCGCGGCGCCGCCCCCAACCTCCGCAAAACCAGTTGCGTCGGCGTGCGGGAACAAGTAGTTCTTCTAGGCGCCTCTCTGCAACGTCATGGCGCACCATATCGCGGACAAATGATTGGGCCCGGCGTAGATCGACCTCACATAGGGGCCTTGCTTCGAGAACAGTCACGGCAATCCTTCTCAACTCCGACCGCCGATGGGGGGCTTCCGCCGCGAGCTGGAGTCTCATCCTGGTTCACCCCCTCCCCCCTCCCCGCTTCCACGGTTGTGTTTCCTAAAACTCCTTCGACCAGATCGCATCAGGGGAGCTGGGTGAGTTTCCGACTCTAGAACATGCACACATGTGTGTCTCTAAAACACATGAAGCCCTATGTGTGTTGTGCAAACAAGGAGCTAGAATTCATTTTGTTTTCATGTGCCCCTCCCCCCTATCTGTTTCATGTGTCTCTGAAACATGATCCCCTCTATTTTTTAGTTGCATTATGAGATGATTGCTACTTGTTGTTTGTCAACCTATTTGATAAAAAAGCAAAATAAATCACTCATGTGACAAATGCCTCTGATACCATTTTGATTGTGTATACCACGGTGAGTGAAAAATATGTGTCTAATATATCTGTGCACCAGAAAAATATTTTGATTGTCCCTGAAACATGACAGAAGCCGTGCACCTGGATTTTTTAAACAACATAAGAACTGTTGATTCCATGTAGATGAAAAATGACCGTTTCACAACACTCTATTTACACACTCTATTTACAAAAATCATGTGCATCATTTGCATGAAGCTGGGATTGAAGGGGAAGAGAGTTGTGTCCAAGGGAACATTTTTGTTGATGGTGGTGAAGATTCAGATGGTTTGTTGCATGTTGATGATGTGATGCAAGATGATTCGGCTGATGAAGATGTTTCATCACAGTCGCTGCTGCCCTATGTTGGCATGGTGTTTGACACAATTGAGGATGCCCGGAAATTCTATAGTGACTATGCCTTCAAGTTGGGGTTCGGGACACATATATTTTCTACAAAGTACAACCAGAGGGGCTAGGAGAAAGAGGATGCAATATTGATCAAGAAGGGTCTTTAGGTGTATGTGTGCTAAAAAGCCCGATAAAGCGAAAATGAGTACCACCTCATAGAGCATTGCGATGGAAAAAAACAACTCCAACAGGAAGCCTAGCACTGGAATGGATGTAACAAGAACACGTCATAAGAACAAGATGTGACGTCATGATTGTAAGGTGCATATGATTGTTGGGCTTAGGCAGGAGAGATGGACAGTGACTTGCTTTGTTGCGGAGCATACACATCCACTGATGAAACAACCGGAGCATGTTAGGTACTACCGCTCGCACGGCAAGATACCCGTTGAGGATTACCAACCCTTACTGATGTTGCATGATGTCAACCTATCAACTTCAGATTGCATGGGTGTGCTTGGTAGGGTCCATGAACATGACACCAAGATACCCCCGTATGTGGAGAGATGTTTCGAATGAACATGTAAAGCTCCGGCAAGCGATAACATTCCGAGACATGGATATGACAGTCCATTACTTTGAGAGGAGGAAGGCCGAGAATCCATAGTTCCTTTTGCGAAGCAAAAAGATCTTGCCACAAACTCCGTGGCTGCATTATTTGGGTTGATGTGAGAATAAGGGCATTGTACCCAAAATATAAAGAATATGTATTCTTTGATACAACCTTCTACACCAATAGATACAACATGCCTTTTGCTCCTATAGTCGGGGTCAACAACCACCTTCAAACCATTGCTCTCGGATGTGCCTTTGTTGCCTGGTGAGACTATTGAAATATTTAAGTGCGTGTTTGAGCAGTGAATGGTTGCAATGGATAACGAGCATCCAACCAACATAATGACCGATCAGGACCGAGCAATGGCAACAACTATTGAGCAGGTGTTCCCAAACATCTGTCATAGGTGTTGCAAGTTCCATGTGTTTAGCAACGCGTGTTCTAAGTTGGGGAGGCTGTCGAGCAGCGATGAGGCATTTGCAGATGTGTTTTACACTTGTGACAATCAACCGGAAACTGACGAGGAATTTGAGGAAACATGGCAGCACATGTTGCATTATTTTGAAGTGGCTGAAAACAAACACTTGAAGAACATGTGGCGTACAAGGCACATGTGGGCTCTAGTGTACTTCAAAAACAATTTCTTCCCGTTCACGAGCACGACACGCAGGTCCAAGGGGCTCAACTCATATTTCAAGACATTGGTTCGTCCGGCTGATTTCGTTTGGAGGTTTGTGCAGAAATATGAAATATGCCAAGAAATGGTGCTTGATCGCGAGGACAATGTCGGCTTCATTGGTGAAATGACCGCTCCACCACTATACTCTTGGTATGCCGACTTTCGGTATACCAAAGCAAGAAACACAAAAAACTTTATCATGGGTTGAGTATCCGTGTGATCTGATTTGTGACCTTTGTTTTATTTTTGTGATGTTGCAGGTACGATATTGAGCACCAAGCTGCTGGTTACTACACACGTAGCATCTTTAGCAAGTTTTAAAAACAGGTGACTGCATATATCAGCTTCATTATCAACCAGGACACTGAGTACCAAGGGCAAGGCCTCCTATTCAAGCTACATCAAGCTTCTATGAGAACCCAATGCTCTATTCTATGCAAGTGGAGATGGATGAAGGGGTGTTTCAATGTAGTGGCCACTGCTTTGAAATGAATGGCCTGATCTATGCTCACATAATAAGGGTCATGGTGAACCTCAATGTGCAAGTTATTCCACAACGATACTTGTTGGAGAGGTGGTCTGAAGCAGCAACAACAAACATGGGTAGAACTGGGCGATTGCTGGATTTCAGGAACCCCTCAACAAACATGCTAAAATACAACTCCTTGTGCCGAAGGATAACATGGCTCGCCTCCAATGCATGTTGCAATGGTGATGCCTAGAAAATATTGGATGAACCGATAAAGGTTCTTGAGCCTGCCATAGCTGCGGCAAGGAGAGGAGTGCTGCCAGAACAACAAGCGGCGCAGCAGAGTGAACACCCAACACCACCCGCTGCCGCAACGGGGACATTGCATGATGACCTGGCACAAACTCATAGCTCGGAGGTGCTGCAAAACCCGGGTTATGTGCCTAAGAAAGGGCAGCCAACTGAAAGAGAGAAGAGAAAGAAGACACTAGTAGAACAGTGTGATGATGAGCAAAAGAAGAAGGTGAAACAAGAAGAGAAGAAGGCAGTGGCAGAAGGGAAGCAAAGAGCTGGAAAAAGAACTATTCGCTGCAAGTACTGCAATGAAGAAGGGCACAATGTGCTGACATGTGGACCCCTCGAAGTTGTGACAGAGGCGGTGGCACCACCACCTAATTTCAGTTCTGCTCTGAGGTGGGACATGTTGTACCATCTTGTGTGTACTTGAGAGCCGTGATGATAAATGATCCAAAAAATTCCCAAGCATCGCAACTCAAACTCTAGGGAGAAAAAAACGAGAGAATAGAGGGAAAAGTTCTTGCTCCTAATCGAGATGTTTTGCATTTTCTTTTCAGCCTCCCTTGATGTGCTTGAGCAAAAACATCCATAACTTATTTTTTGCAAATTTGATGATGTATTTAGGTTCTATTCAATTTGAAACCTGTGTTATACAAAAAAAGAAAAATACTCCCTCCGTCCCAAAATAAGTGACTCGACTTTGTACTAGCTTTAGTACAAAGTTGAGTCACTTATTTTGGGACAGAGGGAGTAATAGTGATCATATTGTTATGTGTGCCTAGATTTGAGACATACAAGAGAGCTCCGATTTGTGTTGCTTGGGAACACAAATATTTCTTATCTGTCATATTTTCCGAACATATGGGAAAGAAAAAGAAGGTTTGTATTGTGAGATTCCTCCAGTGGCATGTATGTGGAGGAAATATGTCCTAGAGGCAATAATAAATTTATTATTTTATATTTACTTATATCATGATAAATGTTTATTATTCATGCTAGAATTGTATTAACCGGAAACTTGATACATGTGTGGATACATAGAAAAACACGGTGTCCCTAGTAAGCCTCCACTAGACTAGCTCGTTAATCAAAGATGGTTAAGTTTCCTAACCATAGACATGTGTTGTCATTTGATGAATGGGATCACATCATTAGGAGAATGATGTGATGGAAAAAACCCATCCGTTAGCTTAGCATAATGATCGTTAAGTTTTATTGCTATTGCTTTCTTCATGACTTATACATATTCCTCTTACTATGAGATTATGCAACTCCTGAATACCGGAGGAACACCTTGTGTGCTATCAAACGTCACAACGTAACTGGGTGATTATAAAGATGCTCTACAGGTGTCTTCGAAGGTGTTTGTTGGGTTGGCATAGATCAAGATTAGGATTTGTCACTCCGAGTATCGGAGAGGTATCTCTAGGCCCTCTCGGTAATGCACATCACTATAAGCCTTGCAAGCAAAGTGACTAATGAGTTAGTTGTGAGATGATGTATTACAGAACGAGTAAAGATACTTGCCAATAACGAGATTGGACTAGGTATGAAGATGCCGACGATCAAATCTCGGGCAAGTAACATACCGATGGACAAAGGGAATTACGTATGTTGTCATAAAGGTTCGACCGATAAAGATCTTCGTAGAATACGTAGGATCCAATATGGGCATCTAGGTTCTGCTATTGGTTATTGACCGGAGAAGTGTCTCGACCATGTCTACATAGCTCTCGAACCCGTAGGGTCCGCACGCTTAAACGTTCGCTGACGATATAGTACTATATGAGTTATGTATGTTGGTAACCGAATGTTGTTCGGAATCTCGGATGTGATCATGGACATGACGAGGAGCTCTGGAATGGTCCGGAGGTAAATATTGATATATAGGATAATAGTGTTTGGTCTCTGGAAGGGTTTCAGAGTTCATCGGAAGGGGTTCCGGATGTTTCCCGAAATGGTTGGGTACAAGAACACTTTATTTGGGCCAAAGGGGAAAGCCCACAAGGTTTTTGGAAAGTGCAAAAGGAAGTTTTGCGGAGTCTAGGGGCCAGACGCCAAGGTCCCTGGCGTCTGGCCCTGGAGTCCGAGAAGGACTCTTGCCTTTCGGGTGAAACCGACTTTGTGGAGGCTTTTACTCCAAGTTTCGACCCCTAGGCTCAACATATAAATAGAGGGGCAGGGCTAGCACCAAAGACACATCAAGAATCACCAAGCCGTGTGCCGGCAACCCCGTCCCCTCTAGTTTATCCTCTGTCATAGTTTCCGTTGTGCTTGGCGAAGCCCTGCGGAGATTGTTCTTCACCAACACCGTCACCACGCGGACGTGCTGCCGGAACTCATCTACTACTTCGCTCGTCTTGCTGGATCAAGAAGGCGAGGACGTCATCGAGCTGAATGTGTGCTGAATGCGGAGGTGCCGCACATTCGGTACTTGATCGGGACGGATCGTGAAGGTGTACGACTACATCAACCGCGTTGATAAATGCTTCCGCTTTGCGATCTTCAAGGGTATGAAGATGCTCTCCCCCTCTCGTTGCTATGTATCTCCTAAATAGATATTGCGTGAGCGTAGGAAATTTTTTAAATTGCATGCTACGTTCCCCAACAGTATGATCAATGTACCGTGTGTTTCTTGTTGCGACATCATGTTTCCAATGCTCTAAAAAGTTATTGTATAGAGGAATGATGGTTATGTAGATACATGATGGTTTTGGTGTGCATTTTTGCAACAACATGTTTCCTGAGTGCACATAAAAAAAAATATCATGTTGCAAGGCATGTGTGGTTATGGTAGGTTTCACTATTGACAAAAAATGTATACCAGTAAAGCAAAGATATAAACTGCCAAAAATGTGGCTATTTCATTACCATCTCTGCATCCATCCCTACTTTACATTGTCAGCTCAGCATGGATGATGCTCCAGGATTTCAAGAAAAGAGAGAGAAAAAGGGACATGCCCCATGATGACACATGCTCTAGCTTGAGTTCCAAAAGACTACTAGGTAATAGCAACTTGGCTGTTTTAGTTATAAAGAAGATGTAGCACGCACATGGACCCATAAAATCCTAAAAACTAAACTCTCAAGATCTTGTTCCAATTGACATCTTCTATGAGCTTTTAAATAGGGCCTATAACTCTTCAGATGAGTTGAGTGTGTTTTGGGGGTGCTTGAAGAGCTTCGCCGCAAGGAATGTTCGGAAATTGAGCAATGATCTCGTGTCTTGAGCATACAAAAAGCAGGAATACAAACATGATTAGTAACTAGGAGGGGGAATGGTGGTAAGAGTCATATTCGCAAAGCGATACTAGTGTTGCAGATAGTATGTTTACTGCTAGTGTTGAGGGATAGAATGTTATTTAGCTATTGTGTTGCATAGAAAATGGCCATACTGTGCTGAATGGCTTCGTCCCCCTAGTAGTTAGATTCTCCATGTGTAGAATAGAAAACAACCCACAATCAAATTTGCCAAAATAAAAAGGATAGGCACAAAGATCAAACTATTTCCTGAAATAAATATAGAAAGTTGTGGATGAGCACATGAAAAAAGAGAAAATGAAAAGAGAATAATACATTGTTGACTGTTGCGGGTGTAACGCCCTCGATGCGGCTATATCTCCCATGTGTTGAAGCATGACTTAGAGGCATAACCGCATTGAAAGCAATGTCGCAAGTGAGGTAATCTTCACACAACCCATGTAATACAATAGGGGAAAAAGATACATAGTTGGCTTACAATCGCCACTTCACACAATTACATGAATAAAGCATTACAACATCCAAATACAATCAAGGTCCGACTACGGAACCAAAATAAAAGAAGAACCCCAAATGCGACAAGGTCCCCGATCGACCCCAACTGGGCTCCACTACGGATCAACTAAAACGGAACAACACAAAGGACAAGATCTTCATCGAGCTCCTCCTTGAGCTTGGTTGCGTCATCTGCACGGACTCATCGGCACCTGCAAGCTGGTTTTGGAAGTATCTGTGAGTCACGGGGACTTAGCAATCTCACACCCTCGTGATCAAGACTATTTAAGCTTATGGGTAAGGTAAAGGTATGAGGTGGAGCTACAGCAAGTGACTAGCATATATGGTGGCTAACCTATTCGCAAAAGAGAGCGAGAAGAGAAGGCAAAAGCATGGTCGAACAACTATGATCAAGAAGTGATCCTAGAACAACCTACGTCAAGCATAACTCCAACACCGTGTTCACTTCCCGAACCCCGCCGAGAAGAGACCATCACGGTTACACACGCGGTTGATGCATTTTAAATAAGGTCAACTTCAGGTTTTCTACAACCGGACGTTAACAAATTCCCATCTGCCCATAACCGCGGGCACGGCTTTCGAAAGTCAAATCCCTGCAGGGGTGTCCCAACTTAGCCCATCACAAGCTCTCACGGTCAACGAAGGATATTCCTTCTCCCAAGATATTCCGATCAGACTCGGCGTCCAGGTTACAAGACATTTCGACAATGGTAAAACAAGTCCAGCAACACCGCCCGAATATGCCGACAAATCCCGATAGGAGCTACACATATCTCGTTCTCAGGGCACACTCAGATGAGACATCCTACGAGTAAAACCAAACCTCAAGTTGCCCTGAGGTGGCCCCACAGTCTGCTCGGTTAGACCAACACTCAAAGGAGCACTGGCCCGGGGGGGGGGGTAAAACAAAGATGACCCTTGAGAGAGCGACTCCCAAGGGAAAAGTAGGTGGTGGTGAGGCAAATGGTAAAACCAAGGTTGGGCATTGCTGGAGGAGTTTTATTCAAGGCGAACTGTCAAGGGGTTCCCATTATTACCCAACCGCGTAAGGAACGTAAAATCCGGGAACATAACACCGATATGACGGAAACTAGGGCGGCAAGAGTGGAACAAAACACCAGGCATAAGGCCGAGCCTTCCATCCTTTACCAAGTATATAGATGCATTAATTAAATAAGATATATTGTGATATCCCAACAAGTAAACATGTTCCAACAAGGAACAACATCTCCACGTTCCCACAAGGAACAAACTTCAATCTTCACCTGCAACTAACAATGCTGTAAGAGGGGCTGAGCAAAGCGGTAACATAGCCAAACAACGGTTTGCTAGGACAAGGTGGGTTAGAGGTTTGGTCCAACAATATGGGAGGCATGACAAGCAAGTGGTAGGTATCACAGCATAGGCATAGCAAAAGAGCGAGCAACTAGCAAGCAAAGATAGAAGTGATTTCGAGGGTATGGTCATCTTGCCTGAAGACCCGCAAGGAAGAAGAACGAGTCCATGAGGAAGACAAACGGACATAGTCAAACGGGTCCTCACAAACGCGACGTTACCGGATTACCGAGAAGAAGTACACCGGAAAAGGAAGCAAACAACATAGTAAACAACCACCACATAAGCATGGCACGCTGCGCAAACAAGTATGATGCATGTCCGGTTTAATGATACATGTCATGGCATGGCAAAGTGCAACAAACAACACTACAAATTAAGTGGAGCTCAATATGCAACGAGTTGCATATTGACAAAACACCACAACACGTTATTTAGTTCGATCTTGTTTATGTACCCAACAATATTAAATGTTGTTAGCATGGCAAGAGGGTGAAGCAAATGAAAACTACCTATCTAGTCAAGTTTAAATGAAGCCGGAAACAACGAACAACAATTCCGGAAACTCCTCATGAGCATATTATAGATTTGGTACTGTTCTGCCCTAAACATAATTTTAGAGTTGTTAAACATGCAAAATAAAGCCATCATGATAATCTAGGCATTTTTCCACCCCATTTACATATAAAGTTTATTAGATTCCGAGTTACGGTTATTTAGTTATGAGTAAAACCATTTTAGCAAGTTATTTAGGCAAATTAAAACAAACACCATTTTAAACATATATGAAAGTTGCATATTATTAAACTAGATGAAAATCTAAGCAAGTTTCATATATAAAGTTTTTACATATGATGCATGGTTGGAGAGTTATTATATGCATGATCATGAAGGGTTTTTCTGCAAAACTGGTTTTCCCTGGATAATTAGCAAATTGCAGGGCAAAGGAAAAAAAACTAATGGGCCGAATCTGAAGGAGTTGGGCTGCTCACCACGGGCTGAGGCCTAGTCGGTGGAGGTGGGAGCTGGCGCTAGGAGATGGAGGGCGAGCTGGGCCTGGGGCGTTTGACCACGTTGGCGCCGGATCGGGTCAAAGAGGAGGCGAGCTGGAGGGAGTCGTGCGAGCTCCTCTGCTCGATGCAGAGCGAGCAGAGGTCACCGGCGGCTGCTAGGGCCTGGCAAAGGGTGGCGCGATGGGCAGCAACGACGGACCAAGGCGAAGCAGGGGAGGTCCGGCAGGGGACGCAGAACCCGGGCGGCGCGAGGTGAGGCGAGGTAGCAGGCCGGCGTGGAAGAACTCAGGCGATGTAGGCGCCGTGGCGACAGTCCTTCGCGAAGACGCAGGCAGCACGGTCGCTGGAGATGGGCCAACTCGAGCAGCAGGCCTCGGGTGGCGTGGCTCGAGTCCACGCGGGGTGGGTGTGTTTGTCCATGGTTCGACAGGGGCAGAGCTGCGGCATCACCAGGACTTCGCCGCGCCGGTGGCAGGGACTTGAGGCGACAGCGGCGGTGGGCTTGGACGAAGACGACGGGCGGCGAGGAGGAGGTCCTGGGCGGCAGGGACTTGGCGTCACGGACGGAGCTCGGGACGGTGCTGCATCTTCGATTGGTGGCGATCTCCTGGTGAAGATAAGAGAGAGAGATGAGAGAGAGTTGAGAGACGAGGACGACAAGAGAAGGAAAAGAGCTGTGTGATGCTCATCTGTGGCGGGAATGGAGAGGACGGAGCTGATCTTGCAGGTGAGGATGGATCGAGGCGCAGAGGGCATCGGGCTCCTGCGGGATTTGAGCGTTGGCGCTCGTTGACTGAAGATGGATCGAAGGGATGGATGATGGATCTGAAAACGGGGAAGGGGGTTGGCTGCGCGTGGTTGGCTGGATCAGATCTGGGAAGATCCCGAGAGGGGATTAGGTGGAGAGTGCGGCGGCGGGTGAAGGGACAAACCTCCTAATTTCTAGGGTTTGACCAAAAAGGACTAGGGGTGGACGAATATATACACCACGGGTTTGGTTAGGGGCTATCTCGACCCTACAATCGCAATCGGACGATCGCAGATAAAATAGCTAGGGAGTCCAATTAACAAAACAGAGATGTTTTGTAGATGTTTGGGGATGATCCGGATCCAACGGTGACGACTGTCCGGGTCGGGTCCGGGACAGCTTTCGGACGCGCGCGCGAGGAGGTCCGGTGCACTGCACAAAGAGGGGTAGGCATGGGCCTAGGTGGACTATGGAGAGCGGGTTGGGCTGAGATGAGAGGAGAGGAGTGCAGCCCGGCAACTGTTTCCGGAGACCGAAATTGTCCGACATGTGCCCGGCTATATTGCCGCTATAGTTATCCGTTGGGGCATCAAACGATCTCCGAATGCGATGAAACTTGACAGGCGGTCTATCTACACTATAATAAGACCGCACGCCAACTTTCAACCCAATCTGAGAACATTTTCCGGCCACATATAAAATAATATTTCGGAGGTGCCGCGGGCGCGTGCAAGTGTGGTTGGGCTCAGAACGGACAACGGACGGAACGAGGAGGCCGGGACAGATGCAAGTTTTTAAACATGATGATGCAATGCACATGATGACATGATAAGATGCAACACGCAAGCAAATGACATGGCAACAACAGCAAATAACTGGAAGACACCTGGCACATCGGTCTCTGGGCGTTACAACACTCCACCACTACGAGAGGATCTCGTCCCGAGATCTAGAATGGCACCGGAGGGAAAACAGAAGAGAAAGAGAAGAGGTAAAACTAAGTTGCTTCTTTGACAAACGAGTGAAACCAAAGAGCCTTGAAAGGTTAAGCCATTTCCGAGAATAGAATAAACGGAGATGAACGAAGTTGAAGACACTCCATTATGAAAGAGGAAAAGAAAGAACAACTTTGGGCAGCATTCTGATTGAAAGGAAATGGAATTGAATAAGAACTTGATAAGATGAGAAGATACTTGATGAAAACACAAAACACTGCCGCCGTAACTATTGAATGAATGGAACAAGGGGTAAGAAAGATCTCGGATAGCACTCCGGTTTAAAAGAGATGAAAACTTGATAAAAAGAAAGAGCTTGAGCAAAGGGACACAATAGTCCGGTTAAAAGGATAAGCACGATCAAAACATGGTCCCGACAAGGCGAGAAGGAATAGAAGATAGATAATTGAAATAGGAGAAATGAGGAGAAAATGCCAACTTCTGCCAAAAAGAGCTTGAGAAGGCATCCTTGGGAGAAGGGTCGAACGGAGTTGTTGGAAAACCCAATGAAAAGAATAAGCTTGATATGGTCTTATGGAATACATGTCAAATTATGAGGTGACAAACTGCCACTCACGGGAAAAGAATTGGATTGGTATGACCGATGAGACAAGAGAATTATTTCACTGGGAGGATAGATGAAGAACTTGGATCATATATTATCACCATTAATAGCAAAATCCTCAGGGAAAGATTTAGGTGAAATATAACACAAGATAGCTCCAACTAGTTGGTTGATGGATTTAAAAAACCTCATTCTTAATAACATGTGAATCATGAAATATGAACTCAAATTATCAAGAATGACATAATGCCACCTCGAATGATACAGTTGAAAGAATTGCACTCCGGATTACAAGATGAAGAATGCTTGAGCTCCTTAGAAAAGAATCTTGATGAACGCTTCGAGAAGGAATTAAATCCTTGATGAACCATCCTGTAGAACCTCCATGAAGAACTCCGTTAACAAAAGAAATGATCAAATGCAAGGAAAGAGAGGTCGAAAACACAAGGTGAAACCTTGTAATGATTTAGATGGATCTCCGTGATGATGAGAGCTTGGAACTCCGGGAAAGAAAAGATAAAGCATCTCGAACTGAGAATATGATATGATGAACCACTCTGGAAAAACGAATTGAATATACTTGATGAAACAAGAATAAGAATTACATTATGCTTTATCCTTCACCAATTAACTTGATGATAATCGATGGCTTTGGCATACTACTTATTCTTGTAGAAAGAATAAAGATAGATATAGAGTCAACTTGGAAAAGGTCTTCAACGAACCACCGGTAGGATTGAAAACAACGAATAAATTGATATGATAAATGAAGGAAGATGAACTCTTGAACGAACCACCGTAAGAATTGGAAATGAATGATGTAAAGGGATGAATCACCGGGAAGAATTATGAAATGAATGAAGATGCTTGAGAGGATTTAGATACCTGCGAACAAAGAGATCACGAGCCGATTAAAGATCACTTGAACGAAGCACCGGTAAAATTGGAGAATGATAGCTGAAAGCTGAGTAAACCTGAATTGATGGCCTTCGGAGAATCAAACTGAAAGGACTCCTGAATTGCTCCGGATAGGTGGAAAGAATTTTCACAATTGAAAACAATTATGAGAGAATGGCAATAAGCTAGAACCATGCATCTCTGAGAGAACAGATAAGATATGGAGGGAAAAAACTCTTCTTCAGTCTTCAAAATCCGAGAATTACGACGAGAAACACCATCATGAATTGTTGAGGCACTCCGGAATGAAAATTAGAGAGGTTGAACCAATGACGAAAAGAATGTGCAATATCTTGGAGAAGGCATTTGACTGATGATAATTCATTCTTACGTCAAACTTTGAGAAAAATTGAGGATAACTCCGGGAAAATTAGAAGAGTCAGGTAAGATCCTGAGAAAAGACCCGTGGGTTAGGGCCCACTCAAAAGAAACACCGTAGAATGATTTGAAAGAGACGTTGCACCGGTTGAATTAAAAGACTTGAATAAGATAACAACCTCGAAAGATCTTGAACGAATGCAGAGTGGAAACATGAATCTTCGAGATATCTTCAGCACTCCGGAATAATTGAATAGTGAGAGTTGGAATGATAAAGAGGTGCACCGACATGAGAAAGCATTGAAACGAGGAAAAAGGTATGATCAACAAAACTTGACTTGAATCCACCGGAGAAGAAAAGAATGAAGAATGGCGAACTAGTAGAGCATCTTCTAGAGAACCACCGGGTAAGAACATTGGCGGAAAAGAATGGGGAGACTTCTCATCAATAAAATGGATAGTGATTAAGAAATCTGAATCCTTCAAGAAAACAAGGGTGGGCGGGTGGGAAAACACCGTTGAGAAAAACTGATAATTGATCTTGCGAATGTTGAAATGATCGGATCCACTTGAAGAGAAGCACACTGGTTGAAAAGGATTGACATGCCAATCTCGATGATCAAAAAGGATTAATGTTCACATCGGGGTATGAGAACACCGCTTAGGAAAGGTATGGAATCAACACTTAGCATTGAAGCAACTCAAATACCACAACTCAAAAGCAAATTAAGAACTGGCTTGCAGAATAAGCCGGAACAAACATATGATAGAGATTTCATCCGAAGTTTTCGTGGTGGGGCCTACACGGGCTCGATCGTACAACACCATCATGTACAAGGCAGTGCACATGACATACGAAGCGTCCCCGAGTCGGCATAGCCAAGGACTCTTTAAGACACAACGAGACCACTGTAAAACCGACTGTGAATAGGCGGACCACTAGACGTCGAACCCCAATTTCATATCATACATCCGTCGGAAAGAAATCCTAAGAGCTACTTGAATTCCCAGTTATAAACTCCCGAACCTTTCTGGTTATGCAATCAGGTGTTGGGGATACAGGGGAAGCATAATATCTCACCCAAAACTAGCAAATCCTACATCCAGCTGTATCCATCCTTCAACACATAACCAAGAAACCTTCAGAAATCGTCTACCTCAACCTTCGAAAAGCATCCGTTATACAAGTTATGGCAATACTCCCGAACTCCCGCCCCAGTACTGGGTGGCATCGAGGTTATCTCACCAACAACTGCATAAAAGAGATTTTTGATGTCGGCGAAACTAAACTCAGGTATTCTAGAACTGCAACGATAAAATTGTGACGACAACACCTCAGAGCTCAACTCCCCGGGACACTGCCACAACCCCTAAATGACAGGAGGCACCAAGAACAATGTTCTCGACACAAATCGATCAGAACGATTCCAAGATATCCGCGTGATCCTGAATTTTTTTTAGTGAAATTTGAGAAGAGAAGAGTCAAAACTCTATGTTAGGATGCCTTACCAGAGCGATGAAGGGACTGGGGAGTAAAAAGAATTCCTAAACTCTCCGATATATAATTCCTAAATGACTTAAAACATTTTTTCTAGACTCAACTCGTCCACTAATTCGATCAAGCAGTGGGGGCTCCTAAGGTCGGGGATGGCTCTGATACCAACTTGTAACGCCCTCGATGCGGCTATATCTCCCACGCGTCGAAGCACGACTTAGAGGCATAACCGCATTGAAAGCAATGTCGCAAGTGAGGTAATCTTCACACAACCCATGTAATACAATAGGGGAAAAGATACATAGTTGGCTTACAATCGCCACTTCACACAATTACATGAATAAAGCATTACAACATCCAAATACAATCAAGGTCCGACTACGGAACCAAAATAAAAGAAGAACCCCAAATGCGACAAGGTCCCCGATCGACCCCAACTGGGATCCACTACTGATCAACTAAAACGGAACAACACAAAGGACAAGATCTTCATCGAGCTCCTCCTTGAGCTTGGTTGCGTCATCTGCACGGACTCATCGGCACCTTCAAGCTAGTTTTGGAAGTATCTGTGAGTCACGGGGACTCAGCAATCTCACACCCTCGTGATCAAGACTATTTAAGCTTATGGGTAAGGTAAAGGTATGAGGTGGAGCTGCAGCAAGCGACTAGCATATATGGTGGCTAACCTATTCGCAAAAGAGAGCGAGAAGAGAAGGCAAAAGCACGGTCAAACAACTATGATCAAGAAGTGATCCTAGAACAACCTACGTCAAGCATAACTCCAACACCGTGTTCACTTCCCGGACCCCGCCGAGAAGAGACCATCACGGTTACACACGCGGTTGATGCATTTTAAATAAGGTCAACTTCAGGTTTTCTACAATCGGATGTTAACAAATTCCCATCTGCCCATAACCGCGGGCACGGCTTTCGAAAGTTCAAATCCCTGCAGGGGTGTCCCAACTTAGCCCATCACAAGCTCTCACGGTCAATGAAGGATATTCCTTCTCCCAAGATATTTCGATCAGACTCGGCATCCAGGTTACAAGACATTTCGACAATGGTAAAACAAGTTCAACACCGCCCGAATGTGCCGACAAATCCCGATAGGAGCTGCACATATCTCGTTCTCAGGGCACACTCAGATGAGACATCCTACGAGTAAAACCAAACCTCCAGTTGCCCCGAGGTGGCCCCGCAGTCTGCTCGGTTGGGCCAACACTCAGAGGAGCACTGGCCCGGGGAGGAGGGGGGGTTAAAACAAAGATGACCCTTGAGAGAGCGACTCCCAAGGGAAAAGTAGGTGGTGGTGAGGCAAATGGTAAAACCAAGGTTGGGCATTGCTGGAGGAGTTTTATTCAAGGCGAACTGTCAAGGAGTTCCCATTATTACCCAACCGCGTAAGGAACGTAAAATCCGGGAACATAACACTGATATGACGAAAACTAGGGCGGCAAGAGTGGAACAAAACACCAGGCATAAGGCCGAGCCTTCCACCCTTTACCAAGTATATAGATGCATTAATTAAATAAGATATATTGTGATACCCCAACAAGTAAACATGTTACAACAAGGAACAACATCTCCATGTTCCCACAAGGAACAAACTTCAATCTTCACCTACAACTAACAACGCTGTAAGAGGGGCTGAGCAAAGCGGTAACATAGCCAAACAACGGTTTGCTAGGACAAGGTGGGTTAGAGGCTTGGTTCAACAATATGGGAGGCATGACAAGCAAGTGGTAGGTATCGCAACATAGGCATAGCAAAAGAGCGAGCAACTAGCAAGCAAAGATAGAAGTGATTTTGAGGGTATGGTCATTGACGGTGTCCTGGACTAGGGGGTACTCACCACGTCGTCTCCCGATCTATTAGATTGGGCCGAGGACCCCCGTGGCTGTATACTCATGGGCCAGTTCGGACGGCTACCGCATACAAGGAAGATTCCACAAGACTTGGCGATCAAGACAAGGACTTCTCCCCACCGGCGTATTCGGCTAGGACTCTTGTTATCCTAGGCCTCCGGTGCATTATATAAACCGAGGCCAGGCTAGTCGATAGATATACAATATATACAACAATCATACCATAGGCTAGCTTCTAGTGTTTAGCCTCCTTGATCTCGTGGTAGATCTACTCTTGTACTACCCATATCATCAATATTAATCGAGCAGGACATAGGGTTTTACCTCCATCAAGAGGGCCCGAACCTGGGTAAAACATTGTGTCCCTTGTCTCCTGTTACCATCCGCCTAGACGCACAGTTCGGGACCCCCTACCCGAGATCCGCCGGTTTTGACACCGACATTGGTGCTTTCATTGAGAGTTCCGCTGCGTGATCGACATAAGGATCGATGGCTCGTCTGCACATCAACTACGACTTCGGCATCTTCGTCACCAGCTCGACTGGTCACCTTGGTTCGACCAAGAATTGCGCCCCGTGTTCGGATCACCATGTTCGGATGAGGGCCTTCATCAAACATCAACTCCGATCTCTATCAAGATCACGGAGGAATCATCTATGGAGCTCGGGGGCTCAACGTCAACATTGCCCTCAAGCGACGTGTTGTTTTTTTTGGACATCGAATTCGTATCTGCCGCCACCATCTCCTCGAGTATCGCTTTGACGATCTCTTTGGTGGAATTGTGCGGAATTGAGTCTATAACAACCCTGGAAAATTTTGTCGAGTTCCGATGGAGGAATCTCTGGCAATCCACGATATACCGGAGCCCTGTCAAATCTGAACGGGAATTTGGATGAGTTTAGGGCGTGGTGTCCAGCTTCTAGCTCGGACGTCCTTTGGAAGATCCAACCGTTGATCGGCTTCGGAATTCCTATATCTACCACCTCTCAAAATTTCAGCTCGATCCGACCGTCCAAACTCCGGGAACCTTCCGATTAGTGCATCACTTTTCGGATCTGTTTTCTGCATGAAAACGAATCCGACCCGAGTTCATCTTTTTTATGAACGGGATTTTGGACATCCCTTTTGAAGTAAGTTTTGTATGGGGTATTGTGTTTTGTTCCCGAACACATCCCACTAACTTTAAGATCTTTTGAACATGATCTTCAACATCATACTGGTGTCAAACCAGTCCGGCAATATCACTCCACGGCTGCCGACCTACGCTAGACACAGCGTCACTTTGTTGAGCCGAGCTCAACTTCTTCGAATCATCATCTTGGCAAGCCGAACAAGAGTCCGGCATCGCGAAGGATAAATCATCACCAACATCGCTGCCCCATGGATTACACGGAGCGGGCATACCGGCATCGCCGCACGGTCGCTTCATCAAGTCGGCACCGACCACATTACGACCTGCATCGGCAGGGCCGCACTATTGCTTCTTCAAGCTGGTGTCCATCACGCCGACCTACTTTGACTCATCGGCTGACATCGAGGCTTCGACATCTCGGCTGGACCGAGGGCTTCGCCATCTCTTCATCAACCTACTCCGGACACTTCGGCGTCACTAGCCGACCAGCTCCGTCACGTTAGCTGGGCCGAGGGCTTTGCCTCGGCGAGTCAACCTTTACCAACATTGCCATGCCGTCGTTTTATCGCCCATCAGGCAATGGGTGTGCAGAGCGAGTCCCAATTTTGGGAATCACCTTCCTTCGGATTGCTACAACAAATAAACCAGGTGCTATTAATCCAGTTTTTTTATTTGGGTTCATTTTTCCCAAGGAATTATTACTCTGGTTTGTCCATCATATGTACACAGGTCTATCAAATGGTGGCCGCATTAACGACGGTCGCGTGGTGGTTCGATCAGTTTCCGTACATAGTCCGGCGAACGCCGCATCCGGAGCTCGGACCGACCTGTGAATTCAGGCTTTGCCACGCCTTTACTGCATCACGCTGATGCCTTGCATCGACATTCACTTCGGCGCCAGGCCATATTTCTTCTATTACTCACTTTGCATAAATTATTTATTATGCAACGATTTTTTTAATTATCATTATTACTATTATCTCCGATTTGCACTATTTTTTGTGCACAGGAAAATGATCTGGGGACTTCGGCGTCACTCTGCCGGTCTGCATTGACCGTGCTATGTCACCACTTCGGCGTGTCAAGCTCTCCGCTCCGCCACCTCAGGACCAGCTTGGGGGATGGAACCTTGCCCCGCATCAAGCTCGGACCGCGTCATCAATACCGAACACATTAACCAGCTAAGTCGCTTTCATGCTCAAAGCTTTAATTTCTAACTTGTGTTTGGTTCGATCAAGCATTATACTTTTTTGGAAAAAAGTTGCTTGTAAAAAATTTCCTTGTCCAAACTTTGTTTGTACACACAAATTCAAGGACCCAATTCACTTGGGGGCTTCATTTATTAAGCTTTTCCTCTTGCATATGATTATACTTGTACGGCTTCGTTCCTTGTTCGTGTATTATGCCACAATATGCACCATATTGACTTAAGCGATTTGCAAGCTGGGTTGCCTCGCTCCTGTGTTTACCCCTACATTCCCGATTGTTCGGCTAGGGAGTAAAGGGAGCACCTCTGCGATTGTCATGATCGGGTCAACCGGGCCGGACCTCAGACTGGGTGAAGCCGAAAGCTAGCGCTCTTATAGTTTTCAATGATGGTTGGCACACAACGAAACTCATGAGTACAAAAAATCTATTGCACAAGTCTCATAATAACAATGAGCACCGAAGAAAGGTATCGGTGGGGGTACTATTTTCTTCGAAGATGCTTCTTACACTTCACGGTAATATAGCATAAGTTCCCTGAGCGCGCTTTGTCTGTTACAGCCTTATGGCCTGATTGCCTGGTTATTGGAAACACCATTGATATTCTCGACTGATGGAGTACATAACACTTTCCGGTCCTTGACCAAAGAGGGAGAAGCTGACGGTCGGTTAAGATGCGTTTAAAGTTCGGTTGAACATAGATATGATATAAGTACTTCGGTACATGCAATCATTCCTCTACCCAAGTCACTTGGGGGCTCTTAAGTTTATTTGAGCCATTTTATAATAAGTGTTCTTCTTCTTAGTCGTTGCAAAGTTTTATTATTATTTATCACTCCTTTTTCGACACGAGTGTGCGGTCACTAGACGGGGAGCCTAATTTCTCTCTCAAAGCCGCTAGAGTTTAGTTTGCTAAACTGGCCTGATGAGAAGTACTCCGCCCTCGGGATAGGAGGTTGAAGCCGTAGGCTGACCCGCTCGAAGTCTTGAGATAGGATGTATCATGTTAAAGCACGACAGAAGCACTTCTTTTTTCTCAGACCAACTTTCGGATTGGCACCGAACACTTGATATTGTTTGGACGTCATGTTTTTACTGACGTTTCTTGGTTTTCCAAGCTTTTTGGCACTTTTAAAACTATTTGCGCTTCTCCAGCATTAGTCTCGCAGTGCAACGCCGGACACCTTTAGGGATTCGGCAAAAACATTCTCAGATATTGCTATATATGCATTGGTTTCGAATTGTGTCTTCGGTCAATAGTTGGGTTGCCCGGCTCCTGCACTTGCTTCGTACGTTCGTTTTGTTCGGCTAGGCGTGCAAAGGGAGAACCACTGCGATTGTGCTTCCAGCTCACATGGTTAAGCACCTCAGTGGAGAAAGCCGAAAACTGACTTTCACAATAAGCGTAAACTGGTCAATGATCCGATGACTATGTTAAATGATGGGCCGTTCATAACATTGGCCGAAGTGTTTACGGCTTGACCCCGACTGTCGCCGAACACTACCGGGGGCTATTAACTGGCCTCCCAAACTAAATCCTCAATATTTTGCTCTTGCATTAGAGCTGAGGTTTAATGATCATGCTTAGCATGACAACCCAAAGAAAGGAACCGATAGTGGGACTATTTTCTTTGGAAGACATTTCTTCTGTTAAACAGTGATATAACTCTCTACGTACCTTTGTTTATAAAACCGTATGGCCAGATTGCCTTGTTTGTTGTAAATCTTTGCCCTCATAAAGGCTTTATAAAGTAGGACAAACACTCCTCAGCTACTGGCCGAGGAGGTGGAAGCCGATGGTCGGTCAAACAAAGTTTTGTACAATGCGGATTCGAGCATTAATGACGTAAAGTACTTGGATACATAGAGTCATGACACATAATTTGTGATTTTACTATGGATATTGATCCTTAATTCGGCC
Source organism: Triticum aestivum (assembly GCF_018294505.1). Taxonomy (NCBI): domain Eukaryota; kingdom Viridiplantae; phylum Streptophyta; class Magnoliopsida; order Poales; family Poaceae; genus Triticum; species Triticum aestivum. Next base: position 582,296,973 of record NC_057797.1, on the reverse strand, counting down.
ACCCGTGCCCGCATTAAGGCTCGAGGGCTACTGGGCTTCGGGCTTATTATTTACAAATATTAAAGGGGCACATCGATCCCCTGATCTGGTGTTGCCACCCGACCAGTGTCTCGGGGGCTACTGCATTGCTTGTCCAATGCAGAAAATTTTATGTGCAATATAGTTTCCAAGGAGATTTTGATCCTCAGGTTGGTCGGCCGCACCCAACCTGAGCCTCGAGGACTGAGCACACCGCTTTTAGTGTCCCGAAGTATTCTGCCGAGTTTGGACTTGATCCTCAGGCCGATTTTGCAAATCAACCTGAGTCTCAGCGGCTACTAGGATCAGCAGTCTTACGTCATCCTTCAGGTGCATCTCGGGTTTTAGACTGATACACACCTTGAGGGCTACTAGCTATATATCTCGGCAGAGAATAAATTGCACCAATATAAAATATTCACAAAAATTGGCCCACATTCGGGGTGGTGCACCACCTCGGAAGCAGTCCGGCATAAAGCTCGGGTGCTAGTGGCTGGCTCCATAGAGGGCATTTCTGGCATTAAGCTCGGCTAAACTCCTTCAAACTTTTTTGAACCAAGGTGATATGACACCTCGGATATAGTCCGGCGTTGGAGCTCGGATACATAGTCCGGCGTTGGAGCTCGGATACATTCCGGCGTTAGAGCTGGGAAGCGATCCGGCGTTGGTGCTCGGCTGCAAAAGATACCTCGAATGCAGTCCGGCGTTGGAGCTCGGACGCAAGAGGACGCTGCCGCCCGGGAACAACTTCAAATCCGAGGTGTGGCATAGAAATAACAAGGCATTGATAAAGGCCAGAAACTTAAAGGGGCTCCTCGGATACCCGACGTGTAAACTCGCCGAATGCATTTCGACGATCCTCAAGATCGAAGATAAAGAAGATTTGTTGAACCAGTTTTGAAGATCGGCAGCCGAAGATGAAGAATAGTTCGGAAGAATCGAGGAGCGTCCCTAACTTGAAGACCGGTTCAGGGGGCTACTGACAGTGTCCTGGACTAGGGGGTACTCACCACGTCATCTCCCGATCTATTAGATTGGGCCGAGGACCCCCGTGGCCGTATACTCATGGGCCAGTTCAGATGGTTACTGCATACAAGGAAGATTCCACAAGACTTGGCGATCAAGACAAGGACTTCTCCCCACCGGCGTATTCGGCTAGGACTCTTGTTATCCTAGGCCTCTGGTGCATTATATAAACCGAGGCCAGGCTAGTCGATAGATATACAATATATACAACAATCATATCATAGGCTAGCTTCTAGGGTTTAGCCTCCTTGATCTCGTGGTAGATCTACTCTTGTACTACCCATATCATCAATATTAATTGAGCAGGACGTAGGGTTTTACCTTCATCAAGAGGGCCCGAACCTGGGTAAAACATTGTGTCCCTTGTCTCCTGTTACCATCCGCCTAGACGCACAGTTCGGGACCCCCTACCCGAGATCCGCCAGTTTTGACACCGACAGTCATCTTGCCTGAAAACCCGCAAGGAAGAAGAACGAGTCCATGAGGAAGACAAACGGACGTAGTCGAACGGGTCCTCACAAACGCGACGTTACCGGATTATCGAGAAGAAGTACACCAGAAAAGGAAGCAAACAACATAGTAAACAACCACCACATAAGCATGGCACGCTGCGCAAACAAGTATGATGCATGCCCGGTTTAATGATACATGTCATGGCATGGCAAAGTGCAACAAACAACACTACAAATTAAGTGGAGCTCAATATGCAACGAGTTGCATATTGACAAAACACCACAACACGTTATTTAGTTCGATCTCGTTTATGTACCCAACAATATTAAATGTTGTTAGCATGGCAAGAGGGTGAAGCAAATGAAAACTACCTATCTAGTCAAGTTTAAATGAAGCCGGAAACAACGAACAACAATTCCGGAAACTCCTCATGAGCATATTATAGATTTGGTACTGTTCTGCCCTAAACATAATTTTAGAGTTGTTAAACATGCAAAATAAAGCCATCATGATAATCTAGGCATTTTTCCACCCCATTTACATATAAAGTTTATTAGATTCCGAGTTACGGTTATTTAGTTATGAGTAAAACCGTTTTAGCAAGTTATTTAGGCAAATTAAAACAAATAGCATTTTAAACATATATGAAAGTTGCATATTATTAAACTAGATGAAAATCTAAGCGAGTTTCATATATAAAGTTTTTACATATGATGCATGGTTGGAGAGTTATTATATGCATGATCATGAAGGGGTTTTCTGCAAAACCGGTTTTCCCTGGATAATTAGCAAATTGCAGGGCAAAGGAAAAAAACTAATGGGCCGAATTTGAAGGAGTTGGGTTGCTCACCACGGGCTGAGGCCTAGTCGGTGGAGGTGGGAGCTGGCGCTAGGAGATGGAGGGCGAGCTGGGCCTGGGGCGTTTGACCATGCTGGCGCCGGATCGGGTCAAAGAGGAGGCGAGCTGGAGGGAGTCGCGCGAGCTCCTCTGCTCGATGCAGAGCGAGCAGAGGTCGCCGGCGGCTGCTAGGGCCTGGCAAAGGGTGGCGCGATGGGCAGCGACGGCGGACCAAGGCGAAGCAGGGGAGGTCCGGCAGGGGACGCAGAACCCGGGCGGCGCGAGGTGAGGCGAGGTAGCAGGCCGGCGTGGAAGAACTCAGGCGATGTAGGCACGGCGGCGACAGTCCTTGGCGAAGACGCAGGCAACGCGGTCGCTGGAGATGGGCCAACTCGAGCAGCAGGCCTCGGGTAGCGTGGCTCGAGTCCACGCGGGGTGGGTGTGTTTGTCCATGGTTCGACAGGGGCAGAGCTGCGGCATCATCAGGACTTCGCCGCGCCGGCGGTAGGGACTTGAGGCAATAGCGGCGGTGGGCTTGAACGAAGACGACGGGCGGCGAGGAGGAGGTCCTGGGCGGTAGGGACTTGGCATCACAGACGGAGCTCGGGACGGTGCTGCATCTTCGATTGGTGGCGATCTCCTGGTGAAGATAAGAGAGAGAGATGAGAGAGGGTTTAGAGACGAGGACGACAAGAGAAGGAAAAGAGCTGTGTGATGCTCATCTGTGGCGGGAATGGAGAGGATGGAGCTGATCTTGCAGGTGAGGATGGATCGAGGCGCAGAGGGCATCGGGCTCCTGCGGGATTTGAGCGTTGGCGCTCGTTGACTGAAGATGGATCGAAGGGATGGATGATGGATCTGAAAACGGGGAAGGAGGGTTGGCTGCGCGTGGTTGGCTGGATCAGATCTGGGAAGATCCCGTGGAGAGTGCGGCGGCGGGTGAAGGGACAAACCTCCTAATTTCTAGGGTTTGACCAAAAAGGACTAGGGGTGGACGAATATATACACCACGGGTTAGGTTAGGGGCTATCTCGACCCTACGATCGCAATCGGACGATCGCGGATAAAATAGCTAGGGAGTCCAATTAACAAAACGGAGATGTTTTGTAGATGTTTGGGGATGATCTGGATCCAACGGTGACGACTGTCCGGGTCGGGTCCGAGACAGCTTTCGGACGCGCGCGCGAGGAGGTCCGGTGCACTGCGCAAAGAGGGGTAGGCATGGGCCTAGGTGGACTGTGGAGAGCGGGTTGGGCTGAGACGAGAGGAGAGGAGTGCAGCCCGGCAACTATTTCCAGAGACCGAAAACGTCCGACGTGTGCCCGGCTATATTGCCGCTATAGTTATCCGTTGGGGCATCAAACGATCTCCGAATGCGATGAAACTTGACAGGCGGTCTATCTACACTATAATAAGACCACACGCCAACTTTCAACCCAATCCGAGAACATTTTCCCGCCACATATAAAATAATATTTCGGAGGTGCCGCGGGCGCGTGCAAGTGTGGTTGGGCTCAGAACGGACAACGGACGGAATGAGGAGGCTGGGACAGATGCAAGTTTTTAAACATGATGATGCAATGCACATGATGACATGATAAGATGCAACACGCAAGCAAATGACATGAGAACAACAACGAATAACTGGAAGACACCTGGCACATCGGTCTCTGGGCGTTACAGCGGGTACCCATTTTGGCTGAAACAATCAAATGTGTCAAGGTCAAGCTTCCATGTGTTTCGTTCTCTGACCGAAGTTTTGAAGTTTGTTATCTGCACATTTGTTATCCGAAAATAAAGATATAAAATTATGGCATGGTGGTATATTCTTTGATTGGTACCGCAACATCAACTTGATATAAGAATGAAAACGATAAAAATAGATGGAAGGGGTGTAGCGCCCATACTAGATTGCAACATGGCTGCTCAAGGACGCTAACGTAGTCAGGGTCATAACTCCTGGAGTCAAAAACATTGAATTGTTTTTGCATCAATTTGCAACCACAACTGCCCAATGTCCGTGCTGGACAATGGTGAAGAATAGCTACAAAATAACAACAAAAATAATTCAGAAAACTAATGTTGCTTGAACTACGTCGGTATTTCCCCAAAGAGGACGGGATGATGCAGCACATGTAGGTATTTCCCTCAGTTATGAAACCAAGGGATCGATCCAGTAGGAGAACCAAGCAACACTATGTAAACGGTACTTGCACACAAAGAACAAATACTTGCAACCCGACGCGTAAGAGGGGTTGTCAATCCCTCCACGATAAAAGGATAGATAAATTTGTGGTAGATTGGATAGATAGCTCTCGATAAAATGCAAAATAAAATAAGTAACAAAAAAGTCCAACAAGGTATTTTTGGGTTTTTGGAATAATAGATCTAAAAATAAAAGCGAATAAAAATAGATCTCAAAGCAAATATGATAAAGAATGGACCCGGGGGGACGTAGATTTCACTAGTGGCTTCTCTCGAGAAAATAGCATGCGGAGGGTAAACAAATTACTGTTGGGAAATTGATAGAAGATCGAATAATTATGATGATATCCAAGGCAATGATCAATATATAGGCATCACATCCAAGATTAGTAAACCGACTCCTGCCTACATCTACTACTATTACTCCACACATCGACCGCTATCCAGCATGCATCTAGTGTATTAAGTTCATGGAGAAATGGAGTAATGCAATAAGAACGATGACATGATGTAGACAATATCTATTTATGTAGAAATAGACCCCATCCTGTTATCCTTAATAGCAACAATACATACGTGTCGGTTCCCCTTCTGTCACTGGGATCAAGCATCGTAAGATCAAACCCATCACAAAGCACCTCTTCCCATTGCAAGATAAATAGATCAAGTTGGCCAAACAAAACCCAAATATTGAAGAAGAAATACGAGCCTATAAGCAATCATGCATATAAGAGATCAAAAGAAGACTCAAATAACTTTCATGGATAAAAAGATAGATCTGATCATAAACTCAAAGTTCATCTCTTTGCATAAAAGTAAATACATAAAAGTAAAAGATAGGTCCTTCATAGAGGGAAGTAGAGGTTGCCATGCACTTATTTGTTTGTATGCTCAACCCTTAGTGCAAAAGAACGTCACGTTGTATTGCCCCTTGTGATGGCAACCTTTATTATGCAGTCTGTCGCTTTTATTCTTCACCATCAGAAGTTCATACAACGCTCAATTTTCTCTTACACTAAATGATCTCACACTTTTAGAAGAAGTATTTATTGCCTTATTGCACCGATGACAACTTACTTGAAGGATCTTGCTCAATCCTTAGGTAGGTATGGTGGACTCTTGAAGATAAGATTTGGGTTTAAGGGTTTTGGGATGCACAAGTAGTATCTCTACTTGGTGCGGAATTTTTGGCTAGCAAGGATGGGGGCAAGCACCACATGTTGAAGGATCTATGACAATATAACTTCTATGTGAATATGAACAAACATAAACCATTACGTTGTCTTCCTTGTCCAACGTCAACAATTTAGGCATATAATATTTTGATGGGGGCTCACAATCACAAAAGATTTCCATGACAGTGTATTTGCATGTGAAAGTTCTCTTCCTTATACTAATTATTCGTGAATTGCTTGTATGGCCAATATTGTGATTGTCAAGCCTCAAAAGATTCACTTTCTAAACCCAATGTGAAGCTACCACTAGGCATGATATAATTTCAACTTCATGGTATTCAATTCATTCAACAATTTACTCATAGGATATAAGTGAAGCACAAGAGTAAATGACGAGCTACTCCAAAAAATATATAAGTGAAGATCAAGCGAGTAGTTAAGTAAATAGGTAGCTATTGCTCTCTCTTATTCAAAAACTTTCAGATCTAAGCATTTTATTAAAACAACAAGCAAATCCTAACAAAATAAAATGACGCTCCAAGCAAAACACATGTCATGTGACGAATGAAAACATAGCTTCAAGTAAGGTTACCGATAATGTTGAAGACGAAAGAGGGGATACCTTCCGAGGCATCCTCAAGCTTAGTGGCTTGGATCTTCCTTGAATATTACCTTGGGGTGCCTTGGGCGTCCTCAAGCTTAGGGTCTTGTCACTCCTTATTCTCCTCATATCGACATCACCCAAAACTTGAAAACTTCAATCACACAAAACTTAACAAAACTTCGTGAGATATGTTAGTGTGATAAAGAGCAAACCATTTCACTTTGGTACTGTCAAAGACAAGATTGATAATTGTTTACACACAATGCCTACTTTAGCATATCATTTCCACAATTTATATTGAGCAATATAAGCCATGGAAACTAGAAAACAAGCAAACTATGCACTGAAAACAGAATGTGTCAAAAACAGAACAGTCTGTAGTAATCTGTACTCCAACCATACTTCTGCTACTTCAAAAATTCTGAAAAATAGGAAAACCTAGGTAATTTGTCTATGAATCTTCTTAAAAAGAATCAGCATTTTATCACGCTTCTGTTAAAAATGAGAATTGTATTCCTGAGCGCAAAAGTTTCTGTTTTTCAACAAGATCAAATCAACTATCACCGTAAGCCACCCCGAAGGTCTTACTTGGCACTTTATTGAAACAAAAGCAATAAAGCATGATTACTACATTAGCCTAATCATGTGAACACATAAAAACAGTAGGTAAAGGTGTTGGGTTGTCTCCCAACAAGCGCTTTTCTTTAATGCCTTTTAGCTAGGCATGGTGATTTCAATGATGCTCACATAAAAGATAAGAATTGAAACATAAAAAGATCATCATGAAACACATGGCAACCACATTTAAGCCTAACCCACTTCCTATGCATAGGGATTTTGTGAGAAAACAACTTATGGGAACAAAAATCAACTAGCATAGGAAGGCAAAACAACTGCAACTTCAAAACTTTCGACACATAGAGAGGAAACTTGATATTATTGATATATGTAAAAGCATGTGTTCCTCTCTCATAATAATTCTCAGTAGCATCATTAATGAATTCAACAATATAGCTATCACATAAAACATTCTTTTCATGATCCACAACCATAGAAATTTTATTACTCTCCACATAAGCAAATTTATTCTCATGAATAGTAGTGGGAGCAAACTCAACAAAATAACTATCATGGGATTGAAAATTAAAATCATGATGACCAGTTTCATGGTTGTCACTATTCTCTATAACATATATGTCATCACAATAATCATCATAGATAGCAACTTTGTTGTCACAATCAATTGAAACCTCTTCCAAAATAGTGGATTCATCACTAAATAAAGTCATGACCTCTTCAAATCCACTTTCATCAATATAATCATCATAAATAGGAGGCATGCTATAATTATAAAAAATTTGCACATTAAATCTCGGGGGACTAAAAATATCATCTTCATCAAACATAGCATCCCCAAGCTACATATCGTTGGCATCATGGATATTCAAAGAATTCATACTAACGACATTGCAATCATGCTCATCATTTATACCAAACATTCTATTGAATTCTTCTTCTATCAATTGAGAACAATTTCCCTTTCCATCATTTTCACGAAAGACATTATGAAGATGAATGATATGATGCAACCTCAATTCCATTTTTTGTAGTTTTTTATAAACCAAACTGGTGATAAAACAAGAAACTAAAAGATTTGATTACAAGATCTAAAGATATACCTTCATGCACTCACCTCCCCGGCAACGGCACCAGAAAAGAGCTTCGTTGACGGGATGTGAGTGCCGCTTACCTAACCTCCGCAGCAATGGCGCCAGAAAAGAGCTTGATGTCTACTATGCAACTTTATTATTGTAGACTCGTGTTGGGCCTCCAAGCACAGAGTTTTGTAGGACAGTAGCAATTTTCCCTCAAGTGGATGACCTAAGGTTTATCAATCCGTGGGAGGCGTAGGATGAAGATGGTCTCTCTCAAACAACCCTACAACCAAATACAAGAAATCTCTTGTGTCCCCAACACACCCAATACAATGGCAAATTGTATAGGTGCACTAGTTCGGCAAAGAGATGGTGATAAAAGTGTAATATTGATGGTAGAAATATATTTTTATAATCTGGATAAATAAAAACAGCAAGGTAGCAAAAAGTAAACGGGCACAACAACGGTATTGCAATGCTTGAAAATGAGGCCCAGGGTCCATACTTTCGCTAGTGCAATCTCTCAACAGTGCTAATATAATTGGATCATATAACCATCCCTCAATGTGCAACGAAGAATCACTCCAAAGTTCCTATCTAGCGGAGAGCATAAGAAGAAATTGTTTGTAGGGTACGAAACCACCTTGAAGCTATTCTCCGATCGATCTATCCAAGAGTTCATACTAAAATAACACCAAATAATTTCAAATTCATAATACTCAATCCAACATAAAGAACCTCAAAGAGTGCCCTAAGATTTCTACCAGAGAAACAAAAGACAAGAACGTGCATCAACCCCTATGCATAGATTACCCCAATGTCACCGCGGGAATCCGCGAGTTGAATGCCAAAACACATATCAAGTGAATCTATATGACACCCCATTGTCACCATGAGTATTCATATGCAAGACATATATCAAGTGCTCTCAAATCCATAAAAGTATTCAATCCGATAACAACGAAATCTCAAAGGGAAAAAACTCAATTCATCACAACAAGATAGAGAGGGGGAAACTCCATATGATCCGACTATATTAACAAAGCCCGCGATACATCAAGATCGTGACATCTCAAGAACACGAGAGAGAGAGAGAGATTAAACACATAGCTACTAGTACAAACCCTCAGCCTCGAGGGTAGACTACTCCCTCCTCATCGTGGTGGCCGCCGGGATGATGAAGATGGCCACTGGTGATGATTCCCCCCTCCAGCAGGGTGCCAGAACGGGTTCTAGATTGGTTTTCGATGGCTACAGAGCCTTGTGGCGGCGGAACTTCTGATATAGGGTTATTTCTGATGATTTCTCTATTTATAGGATTTTTTAGCGTTGGTTTCACGTGAAGATGGGCCTCGAGGTGAGCACAACCAGGCGCTCCCTGGTGGGTTTGCCCTCCTCGTGGCTCTTCTGGCCCTCCCATGAAGCTTCGGGGGTCTCTTTTGTTCCAAGAAAAATCATCAAAAAGTTTCAGCTCATTTGGAGAACTTTCATTTATGCACAAAAAACAACACCACGGTAGTTCTGCTAAAAACAACGTCAGACCGGGTTAGTTCCATGCAAATCATACCAAAACCATATAAAATTGTTGTAAACATGGCATGAATACTTCATAAATTATAGATACGTTGGAGACATATCAACGTCCATTTTGCATCATGTTTTCCTACTATTATTTATTATATTTTGGGTCATTATTTCACTTTATGATACTATTCTTATGCCTTTTCTCTCTTATTTTGCAAGTTTCACATGAAGAGGGAGATTGCCGGTAGCTAGAATTCTGGACCAGAAAAGGCTACAATAGAGATAGCTATTCTACACAACTCCAAATGACCTAAAAATTTACGGAGAATTGTTTTGGAATATATAAAAAATACCAACAAAAGAAATAACAGGAGGGGGTGAAAGATTGAGGATGTCGCCTAGAGGGGGGATGAATAGGCGCTTTAAAATAATTACGGTTCAGGCTTGAACAAATGCGGAATGAGCCTAGTCGTTAATTTGTCAAGCACAAAACCTACAACAACTAGGCTCACCTATGTGCACCAACAACTTGTGCTAAGCAAGATAAACAACTAAGTGGTAGCAAGATATATAACATGAAACACTATGGCTATCACAAAGTAAAGGGCTCGGGTAAGAGATAACTGAGGCACGCGGAGACGATGATGTATCCCGAAGTTCACACCCTTATGGATGCTAATCTCCGTTTGGAGTGGTGTGGAAGCACAATGCTCCCCAAGAAGCCACTAGGGCCACCATAATCTCCTCAAGCCCTCGCATAATGCAAGATGTCGTGCTTCCACTAAGGGACCCTTGAGGGCGGTCATCGAACCCATACAAATGGCAACCCTTGGGGGAGCTCACCGAACCCGTACACTTTGGCAACCCTTGGAGGCGGTCACTAGTACCCGTCAAATTGCTCGGGGCGATCTCCACAACCTAATTGGAGACCCCGACGCTTGCCCGGAGCTTTACACCACAATGATTGAGCTCCAACAACACAAACTATCTAGGGCACCAAGGCACCAAAGAGGAATAAGCTCTAGGGTGCCCAAACACCAAAGAGTAACAAGCTTCTCAACTTCGCTTCCATGTCTCACCGTGGAGAACTCCAATCGATGCAACTAATGGAATGGCAAGGGCACACAGAGTGCCCAAGTCCCTCACTCTCAAATCCCACCAAAGCAACAAAAGCTATGGAGGAAAATGAGAGGAAGGACAAGAAGGAGAACACCAAGAACTCCAAGATCTAGATCCAAGGGGTTCCCCTCACAATGATGAGAAATTGATTGGTGGAAATGTGGATCTAGATCTCCTCTCTCTTTCCCCCCCAAAAATAGCAAGAATCCATGGAGAGATTGAGAGAAAGCAAGCTCAAAGAAGGTCAACAATGGGGGCAAAACACGAGCTCGAAGAATAAGGTTCAATCGGGAAGAAGACCCCCTTTTATAAGCACTCCCGAATCCAACCGTTATGCGCTCAGCCCGCACACAAGCGGTACTACCACTCAGAGGAGTGATACTACCGCCCAGGCGGTAGTGCATGTAGTGTAGTGCAACAGTGCAAGACCATGAGCCAGTAGTGCCGCCGGAGCAGTACTACTGCTCGCCCCAGTGGTACTACCGCTGGGGTTGCAGCACATGGCACTATGGAGGCAGAGCAAAACAGGGGGGCGAGGCAAAGTCGCATCAGCGGCACTACCACCTACAGGCGGTAGTGCTACCCACCACAGCTGCTCTACTACCACTGAGAACACGCAGCGACAAGGAAGGGAAGCGGAAGTGGAGCGGTAGTGCAGGGGCGGTACTACCGCTCGTCCCACTGCCGCAAAAGCCGACACAAAAAATTGCATCCCCAAAAGCAGCGATACCATGCGCGGCACTGCCTCGTGGCACTACCGCCCAAAAGCGGTACTACTGCTCAGCTAAGCAGTACTACTGCTTGATAACCCACAAGTATAGGGGACCACAACAGTTTTCGAGGGTAGAGTATTCAACCCAAATTTATAGATTCGACACAAGGGGAGCCGTAAAGAATATTTGCAAGTATTAGCAGCTGAGTTGTTAATTCAACCACACCTGGAGATTATTATCTGCAGCAATATGATTAGTAGCACAGTAATATGATAGTTTTGATAGTAGTGGTAACAGTAACGGTAACAGTGATAGCAATAATTTTGTAGCAGTTGTGACAACAACAATAGCAATAGTAACTTAGCAGAAACAATATGTGGGAAATTTGTAGGCATTGGATCGGTGAATTTGTTGGATGATATTCATCATATAACAATCATAACCTAGGGCGATGCGGCACTAGCTCCAGTTCATAAATATAATGTAGGCATGTATTCCGTAAATAGTCATGCGTGCTTATGGAAGGAACTTGCATGACATCTTTTGTCCTACACTCCCATGGCAGCAGGGTCCATAAGGAAACTAAGGGATATTAAGGCCTCCTTTTAATAAAGAACCAGAACAAAGCATTAGCACATAGTGAACACATGAGCTCCTCAAACTACGGTTGAGGGAGTCATGGATTAGGGGGTCCTCGGACAGCCGGACTATATACTTTGGCCGGACTATTGGACTATGAAGATACAAGATTGAAGGCTTCGTCCCGTGTCCGGGTGGGACTCTCCTTTGCGTGGAAGGCAAGCTTGGCGATTCGGATATGTAGATCTCCTTCTCTGTAACCGACTCCGTGTAACCCTAGCCCTCTCCGGTGTCTATATAAACTGGAGGGTTTAGTTCGTAGGACAAGAACAATCATAATCATAGGCTAGCTTCTAGGGTTTAGCCTCTACGATCTCGTGGTAGATCAACTCTTGTAATACTCATATCATCAAGATCAATCAAGCAGGAAGTAGGGTATTACCTCCATCGAGAGGGCCCGAACCTGGGTAAACATTGTGTCCCTGCCTCCTGTTACCATCAACCTTAGACGCACAGTTCGGGACCCCCTACCCGAGATCCACCGGTTTTGACACCGACATTGGTGCTTTCATTGAGAGTTCCACTATGCCGTCATGTAAAGGCTTGATGGCTCCTTCGATCATCGGCAATGATGCGATCCAGGGTGAGGTTTTTCTCCCCGGACAGATCTTCGTATTCAGCGGCTTCGTACTATGGGCCAACTCGCTTGGCCATCTAGAGCAGATCGATAGCTAGGCCCCTGGCCATCAGGTCAGATTTGGAAGCTTGAACTACACTACCGATATCCGCGGAGACTTGATCTTCGACGGATTCGAGCTCATGTCTGGCGCGCCGCACAGTCACGACGAGCATGACTTAGCTCTGCCATCGGACGGTGTTCGGGAGATCGCACCTGCGGTTACTCCGGCCCTCAATCTGGAGCAGATCGTGCCATCCGAGGACGGGTGGATGGACCCTGCCACGGAGGCCGCACACTCAATAACGATAGAGCCGAATACTGACTTCACCTCCTATGAGACCTGTGTTACCGGACCCTTGGATTCGTCCCCGGCTACAGGCTCCGAACCGCCTGTGTGCGTGCCTATCCAATCTGATTGGGCACCGATCATGGAGTTTACCTCCGTGGATATTTTTCAGCACTCGCCCTTGGGCGATGTGCTAGATTCATTGAGGTCTCTCTTCTTGTCAGGAGACCCTCGACCGAACTATGTCCGACTCGAGTGGGAAGCGGACGATGAAGGAATTCGTTCCCCACCCACCACCCACTTAATAGCCACTGTCGACTACTTAACCGACATGCTTGATTTCGACTCCGAAGACATCGACGGTATGGACGACGATGCAGGAGAGAAACAGGAACCACCGCCCATAGGGCGCTGGACAACCACTTCATCACACGATATATACATGGTGGATACACCCAAAGAAAACAACAATGAGGAACGGGAGGATGCAACGAAGGATAGTCCCCTCGAGAAGCAACCAAAGCGACAACGTAGGCGCCACTCCAAATCCCGCCTCAGTAAAAACAACGATAACAGCGCATGAAAGAATAATACCCCGGTCGACTCCAAAGGAAACGACGACCACATGGACCCAGCGATGGAGCAGGATGAGCCAGCGGACGGCGAACATAGTACAGAGCCGCCGTCCGATCACGGCAACACCGAGGGTAAAGCTCATCAACCTGTCTCCAAAGAGGAGAACAGTGCGGACGATGATGGACACATCGTCCCGGAAAGGCACTTGGAACAAGAGAACCTCCATAGAAGGCTTATCGCCACCGCGAAGAGCCTGAAGAAGCAGAAGCAAAGGCTTAAGGCCGCGCATAATAGGCTCAACAACAGATGGAACAAAGTACTTGATGATACGTCTCCAACGTATCTATAATTTTTGATTGCTCCATGCTATATTATCTACTGTTTTGGACATTATTGGGCTTTATTATCCACTTTTATATTATTTTCGGGACTAACCTATTAATCAGAGGCCCAGCCCAGAATTGGTGTTTTTTTACCTGTTTTAGGGTTTCGAAGAAAAGGAATATCAAACAGAGTCCAAACGGAATGAAACCTTCGGGAACGTGATTTTCTCACCGAATACAACTCAGGAGACTTGGACCCTACATCAAGCCAGCTAACAGGAGCCCACGAGGTAGGGGGGCGCGCCTACCCCCCAGGCGCGCTCTTCACCCTCATGGGGCCCCTATTGCTCCACTAACGTACTTCTTCCTCCTATATATACCCACGTACCCCCAAACGATCAGAACAGGAGCCAAAACCCTAATTCCACCGACGTAACTTTCTGTATCCACGAGATCCCGTCTTGGGGCCTGTTCCGGAGCTCCGCCGGAGGGGGCATCAATCACGGAGGGCTTGTACATCAACACCATAGCCTCTCCGATGGAGTGTGAGTAGTTTACTTCAGACCTACGGGTCCATAGTTAGTAGCTAGATGGCTTCTTCTCTCTTTTTGGATCTCAATACAATGTTCTCCCCCTCTATTGTGGAGATCTATTCGATGTAATCTTCTTTTTGCGGTGTTTGTTGAGACCGATGAATTGTGGGTTTATGATCAAGTCTATCTATGAATAATATTTGAATCTTCTCTGAATTCTTTTATGTATGATTGGTTATCTTTGCAAGTCTCTTCGAATTATCGGTTTGGTTTGGCCTACTAGATTGATCTTTCTTGCAATGGGAGAAGTGCTTAGCTTTGGGTTCAATCTTGCGGTGTCCTTTCCCGGTGATAGTAAGGGCAGCAAGGCACGTACTGTATTGTTGCCATCGAGGATAACAAGATGGGGGTTTCTTCATATTGCATGAGTCTATCCCTCTACATCATGTCATCTTGCTTAAGGCGTTACTCTGTTTTTAACTTAATACTCTAGATGCATGCTGGATAGCGGCCGATGAGTGGAGTAATAGTAGTAGATGCAGGCAGGAGTCGGTCTACTTGTCTCGGACGTGATGCCTATATACATAATCATACCTAGATATTCTCATAACTATGCTCAATTCTGTCCATTGCTCAACAGTAATTTGTTCACCCACCGTAGAATACTTATGCTCTCGAGAGAAGCCACTAGTGAAACCTATGGCCCCTGGGTCTATCTTTATCATATCAATCTCCTACTACTTAGTCATTTACTTTGCTATTTACTTTGCTTTTATTTTACTTTGCATCTTTATCATAAAAATACCAAAAATCTTATCTTATCATATCTATCAGATCTCACTCTCGTAAGTGGCCCTATAGGGATTTACAACCCCTATTTGCGTTGGTTGCGAGGATTTATTTGTTTTGTGCAGGTACGAGGGATTTGCGCGTAGCCTCCTACTGGATTGATACCTTGGTTCTCAAAAACTGAGGGAAATACTTAGGCTACTTTGTTGCATCATCCCTTCCTCTTCGGGGAAAACCAACGCAGTGCTAAAAGAGGTAGCAAGAAGGATTTCTAGCGCCGTTGCCGAGGAGGTCTACGCAAAAGTCAACATACCAAGTACCCATCACATACCCTTATCTCCCGCATTACATTATTTGCCATTTGCCTCTCATTTTCCTCTCCCCCCAATTCACCCTTGCCGTTTTATTCGCCCTCTCTCCCTATCCTCCCTCTCCTTCTCCGTTTGCTTTAATGTCTTACTTGGCTCGTTTGCTCGTTTGGTTGGAATAGTTATTTATTTATTGCTAAACAGAGAACCTAAGATCTATGGATCGTCATCCGCTTGCTAATCTTTTTAAGAGATCCAATTATGATGAACCAATTGCTAGTGAGTTCTGTGCACTAGATTATCTTTATGAGGTTTTGCTTGAAATTCGTGAATCTGAAAAGTGTGATGAATTACTTTATGAAGCAATTCATGATAGATCTTTGAATAAAAAGCTTGAATGCAATGATTTTACTATAAATTTTCTTGATGTCAATTGTGCTAATAATATGCAAAACCCTAAGCTTGGGGATGCTAGTTTTGCTATGTCCTCTACTTGTTGCAATGATCATGATTGGGGTGATTCTTCTTATGATATTGAAAATTTATTTAAGCCCCATGATGAATATGAGATTGATAATAGTGTTTGCAATATTTTTTGAAGTGGGTTTGGAAGAGTGTCAACTTTAGATCCCACATATTTGGAGAATGTTCAATATTATGAAATTTTTGATAAAAGTGGGTCTGGAAAGGTCATGATTTTAGTTAATGTTAATCCCACTATTTTGGAAGAGTGTCAACTTTGCATGCATGTGGATTGTGTTGAAAATATTTTATGTGATAGCTATTTTGTTGAATTTTCTTATGATCCTACATATAATTACTACGAGAGAGGAAAATATGATGGTAGAAATTTTCATGTTACTAAATTACCTCTCGTTATGTTGAGATTGCCATTGTTTCTTTCCGCTTCCTCGCATATGCTAGTTTTTGCTTGCCTTGATAATTTGTTTGCCTATAAGATGCCTATGCATAGGAAGTATGTTAGACTTAGATGTGTTTGTCACATGTTTTATGATGCTCTCTTTGTGCTTCAACTCTTGTCTTTCATGTGAGCATCATTGAAATATTATGCCTAGCTATAAGGCCTTAAAGAAAAGCGCTTGTTGGGAGACAACCCAATATTTATCCTTGCTATTATTCAATAAATAATTTATCTAGCCTCTGTTTTGGTTGTGTTTTTTGTGTTTAATTAGTGTTTGTGCCAAGTAGAACCGTTGGGAAGACTTGGGGAAAGTCTTGTTGAACTTGTTGTAAAAAGAACAGAAACTTTAGCGCTCACGAGAACTGCTGCCATTTTTATTTGGAGAGTTCTATTTAGTTAATTATTTTTTACAGATGATTAATAGATAAATTCCTCACGTCCAGCAATTTATTTTAGAATTTTTGGGGTTCCAGATCTTGCTCTAGCTACAGATTACTACAGACTGTTCTATTTTTGACAGATTCTGTTTTGCGTGTGTTGTTTGCTTATTTTGATGAATCTATGGCTAGTAAATTAGTTTATAAACCATAGAGAAGTTGGAATACAGTAGGTATAACACCCATATAAATAAATAATGAGTTCATTACAGTACCTTGAAGTGGTCTTTTGTTTTCTTTCGCTAACGGAGCTCACGAGTTTTCTACTTTAAGTTTTGTGTTGTGAAGTTTTCAAGTTTTGGGTAAAGATTTGATGGATTATGGAACAAGGAGTGGCAAGAGCCTTATCTTGGGGATGCCCCGGAAGGCATCCCCTCTTTCGTCTACTTCTGTTAGTAACTTTACTTGGAGCTATATTTTTATTTACCACATGATATGTGTTTTACTTGGAGCGTCTTGTATGATTTGAGTCTTTGCTTGTTAGTTTACCACAATCATCCTTGATGTACACACCTTTTGAGAGAGCCATACATGATTTGGAATTTGTTAGAATACTATATGTCCTTCGCTTATATCTTTTGAGTTATATAATTTTGCTCTAGTCCTTCACTTATATCTTTTAGAGCATGGTGGTGGATTTGTTTTATAGAAACTATTGATCTCTCATGCTTCACTTAGATTATTTTGAGAGTCTTAAATAGCATGGTAATTTGCTTAAAATCCTAATATGCTTGGTATGCAAGAATAATAATAAAACTTTCTTATGAGTGTGTTGAATACTAAGAGAAGTTTGATGCTTGATGATTGTTTTGAGACATGGAGGTAATAATATCAAAGTCGTGCTAGTTGAGTAGTTATGAAATTGAGAAATACTTGTGTTGAGGTTTGCAAGTCCCGTAGCATGCACGTATGGTAAACTTTATGCAACAAATTTGAAACATGAGGTGTTATTTGATTATCTTCCTTATGAGTGGCGGTCGGGGATGAGCGATGGTCTTTTCCTACCAATCTATCCCCCTAGGAGCATGCGCGTAGTACCGAGGTTTTTGATGACTTGTAGATTTTTGCAATAAGTATGTGAGTTCTTTATGACTAATGTTGAGTCCATGGATTATATGCACTCTCACCCTTCCATCCTTGCTAGCCACTTCGGTACCGTGCATTGCCCTTTCTCACATTGAGAGTTGGCGCAAACTTCGCTGGTGCATCCAAACCCCGTGACATGATACGCTCTTTCACACATAAACCTCCTTATATGTTCCTCAAAACAGCCACCATACCTACCTATTATGGCATTTCCATAGCCATTCCGAGATATATTGCCATGCAACTTTCCATCATTCCGTTCATCATGACACATTCATCATTGTCATATTGCTTAGCATGACCATGTAGTTGACATAGTATTTGTGGCAAAGCCACCATTCATAATTCTTTCATACATGTCACTCTTGGTCCATTGCATATCCCGGTACACCGCCGGAGGCATTTATATAGAGTCATCTTTTGTTCTAGTATCGAGTTGTAATCATTGAGTTGTAAATAAATAGAAGTGTCATGATCATCATTTTCTAGAGCATTGTCCCAAGTGAGGAATTATAAAAAAAGAAGAAAAAGGCCATAAAAAAGAGAAGGCCCAAAAAATGAAAAAAATGAAAATGAGAGAAAAGAAGGGACATGTTACTATCCTTTGCCACACTTGTGCTTCAAAGTAGCACCATGATCTTCATAGTAGTGAGTCTCTCATGTTATCACTTTCATATACTAGTGGGAATTTTTCATTATAGAACTTGGCTTGTATATTCCAATAATGGGCCTCCTCAAGTGCCCTATGTCTTTGTGAGCAAGCAAGTTGGATGCACACCCACTAGTTTCTTTTGTTGAGCTTTCATACTTTTATAGCTCTAGTGCATCCGTTGCATGGCAATCCCTACTCCTTGCATTAACATCAATCGGTGGGCATCTCCATAGCCCATTGATTAGCCTCGTTGATGTGAGACTTTCTCCTTTTTTGTCTTCTCCACATAACCCCCCTCATTATATTCTATTCCACCTATAGTGCCATGTCCATGGCTCGTGCTCACATATTGCATGAAAGTTTATAGGTTTGAGATTACTAAAGTATGAAACAATTGCTTGGCTTGTCATCGGGGTTGTGCATGATAAGAGCATTCTTGTGTGACGAAAATGAAACATGACTAAACCATATGATTTTGCAGGGATGAACTTTCTTTGGCCATGTTATTTTGAGAAGACATAATCGCTTAGTTAGTATGCTTGAAGTATTATCATTTTTATGTCAATATGAACTTTTGTCTTGAATCTTTCGGATCTGAATATTCATACCACAATTAAGAAGAATTACATTAAAATTATGCCAAGTAGCACTCTGCATCAAAAAATCTGTTTTTATCATTTACCTACTCGAGGACGAGCAGGAATTAAGCTTGGGATGCTTGATACGTCTCCAACGTATCTATAATTTTTGGTTGCTCCATGCTATATTATCTACTGCTTTGGACATTATTGGGCTTTATTATCCACTTTTATATTATTTTTGGGACTAACCTATTAACCGGAGGCCCAGCCCAGAATTGCTGTTTTTACCTGTTTTAGGGTTTCGAAGAAAAGGAATATCAAACGGAGTCCAAACAGAATGAAACCTCCGGGAACGTGATTTTCTCACCGAATACAACTCAGGAGACTTGGACCCTACGTCAAGCCAGCTAATAGGAGCCCACGAGGTAGGGGGCGCGCCTACCCCCCCAGACGTGCCCTCCACCCTCGTGGGGCCCATGTTGCTCCACCGACGTACTTCTTCCTCCTATATATACCCACGTACACCCAAACGATCAAAACAGGAGCCAAAACCCTAATTCCACCGCCGTAACTTTCTGTATCCATGAGATCCCATCTTGGGGCCTGTTCCGGAGCTCCACCGTAGGGGGCATCGATCACGGAGGGCTTCTACATCAACACCATAGCCTCTCCGATGAAGTGTGAGTAGTTTACTTCAGACCTATGGCTCCATAGTTAGTAGCTAGATGGCTTCTTCTCTCTTTTTGGATCTCAATACAATGTTCTCCCCCTCTCTTGTGGAGATCTATTTGATGTAATCTTCTTTTTGCGGTGTGTTTGTTGAGACCGATGAATTGTGGGTTTATGATCAAGTCTATCTATGAATAATATTTGAATCTTCTCTGAATTCTTTTATGTATGATTGGTTATCTTTGCAAGTCTCTTAGAATTATCAGTTTGGTTTAGCCTACTAGATTGGTCTTTCTTGCAACGGGAGAAGTGCTTAGCTTTGGGTTCAATCTTGCGGTGTCCTTTCCTGGTGACAGTAAGGGCAGCAAGGCACGCATTGTATTGTTGCCATCGAGGATAACAAGATGGGGTTTTCTTTATATTGCATGAGTCTATCCCTCTACATCATGTCATCTTGCTTAAGGCGTTACTCTGTTTTTAACTTAATACTCTAGATGCATGCTGGATAGCGGTCGATGAGTGGAGTAATAGTAGTAGATGCAGGCATGAGTCGGTCTACTTGTCTCGGACGTGATGCATATATACATAATCATACCTAGATATTCTCATAACTATGCTCAATTCTGTCCATTGCTCAACAGTAATTTGTTCACCCACCATAGAATACTTATGCTCTCGAGAGAAGCCACTAGTGAAACCTATGGCCCCCGGGTCTATCTTTATCATATCAATCTCCTACTACTTAGTCATTTACTTTGCTATTTACTTTGCTTTTATTTTACTTTGCATATTTATCATAAAAATACCAAAATATTATCTTATCATATCTATCAGATCTCAGTCTCGCAAGTGGCCCTATAGGGATTGACAACCCCTATTTGCGTTGGTTGTGAGGATTTATTTTTTTTGTGCAGGTACGAGGGATTTGCGCGTAGTCTTGTACTGGATTGATACCTTGGTTCTCAAAAACCGAGGGAACTACTTACGCTACTTTGCTGCATCATCCCTTCCTCTTCGGGGAAAACCAACGAGTGCTAAAAGAGGTAGCACTTGACACTGAAGAAAAGTACGACGACAGTCGCCACACAAAGAGCTATCCAAAGTGCAAGCTGCTGCCTGAATTCGATGACGAGGCTTTAGAGCCCATTCAGTCGAAAAATAAAACGGCCGATCAGCCGGATCGACCACCCCGTGGCCGCGACAGGGCGGCTAACGACGTTGCACACAAGTCAGCACACGATTTACGTGAAGACCTGCACAAAAAAGCCGGTATGGCCAGGTCCATCTACGGATCTAGGAAGCGCGCTCCGGCACAGAATCATGGCCGCCCAAACGACTATACTGATCGAATAACAACTCGGAATCAAAACCAAACGCTACAACTGTCCGAAGAATGCCACGACACATCCAAATACAGGGGTGCCGTGCACCCCCTATGCTTCACCGATGAGGTGCTGGACCATGAATTTCCAGAGGGATTCAAACCCGTGAACATAGAGGCATACGACGGAATGACAGACCCTGGGGTCTGGATTGAGGACTTTATCCTTCACATCCACATGGCTCGCGGAGATGATCTCCACGCCATCAAATACCCACCCCTCAAGTTGAAAGGACCAACTCGGCACTGGCTGAAAAGCCTCCCCGAAAACTCAATTTGAAGCTGGGAAGAGCTTGAGGATGCTTTTAGGGCCAATTTTCAAGGGACCTATGTCCGACCTCCGGACGGAGACGATTTAAGTCACATAATTCAACAGCCCGGAGAGTCAACCCAAAAGCTTTGGAACATATTTCTCATAAAGAAGAATCAAATCGTCGACTGCCCGGATGCCGAAGCCTTAACGGCTTTCAAGCACAGTGACCGGGACGAATGGCTCGCCAGACACCTTGGCCAGGAAAAACCGAGGACAATGACATCCCTAACAAGCCTTATGACCCGCTTTTGCGCGGGCGAAGACAGTTGGGTGGCCCATAGCAGCACCAACAACCCAGTCACATACGAAGTCAGGGATGGCAACGGGAAACCGCGGCGTAATAAAAGCAAGCGTCGGAACAACGAAGACAACCTAGACAACACGACGGTAAACGCCGGATTCAGGGGCTCTCGACCCGGTCAACGGAAAAAGCCATTTAAAGGCAGCAGAGATGGACCGTCCAGCCTAAATAAGATTCTAGATAGATTATGTCAGATTCATGGCACCTCCGACAAACCTGCAAATCACAGCAACAGAGAACGCTGGGTCTTCAAGCAGGCCGGCAAGCTAAACGCCGAACACAAGGGGAGGGAGTGCTACCTCTTGAGCACTGCGTTGGTTTTCCCTGAAGAGGAAGGGATGATGCAGCAAAGTAGCGTAAGTATTTCCCTCAGTTTTTGAGAACCAAGGTATCAATCCAATAGGAGGCTATGCGCGAGTCCCTCGTACCTGCACAAAACAAATAAATCCTCGCAACCAACGCGATAAGGGGTTGTCAATCCCTACACGACCACTTACGAGAGTGAGATCTGATAGATATGATAAGATAATATTGTTGGTATTTTTGTGATAAAGATGCAAAGTAAAATAAAAGGCAATGAAAATAACTAAGTGTTGGAAGATTAATATGATGAAGATAGACCCGGGGGCCATAGGTTTCACTAGTGGCTTCTCTCAAGAGCATAGGTATTCTACGGTGGGTGAACGAATTACTATTGAGCAATTGACAGAATTGAGCATAGTTATGACTTATGAGAATATCTATGTATGATCATGTATATAGGCATCATGTCCGAGACAAGTAGACCGACTCCTGCCTGCATCTACTACTATTACTCCACTCATCGACCGCTATCCAGCATGCATCTAGAGTATTAAGTTCATGAAAACAGAGTAACGCCTTAAGCAAGATGACATGATGTAGAGGGATAAACTCATGCAATATGATGAAAACCCCATCTTGTTATCCTCGATGGCAACAATACAATACATGCCTTGCTGCCCCTACTGTCATTGGGAAAGGACACCGCAAGATTGAACCCAAAGCTAAGCACTTCTCCCATTGCAAGAAAGATCAATCTAGTAGGCCAAACCAAACTGATAATTCGAAGAGACTTGCAAAGATAACCAACCATACATAAAAGAATTCAGAGAAGATTCAAATATTGTTCATAGATAGACTTGATCATAAACCCACAATTCATCGATCTCAACAAACACACCGCAAAAAGAAGATTACATCGAATAGATCTCCACAAGAGAGGGGGAGAACATTGTATTGAGATCCAAAAAGAGAGAAGAAACCATCTAGCTAATAACTATGGACTCGTACGTCTGAGGTGAACTACTCACACTTCATCGCAGGGGCTATGGTGATGATGTAGAAGCCCTCCGTGATGGATACCCCCTCCGGCGGAGCTCCGGAACAGGCCCCAAGATGGGATCTCGTGGATACAGAAAGTTGTGGTGGTGGAATTAGGGTTTTGGCTCCGTATCTGATCGTTTGGGGGCACGTAGGTATATATAGGAGGAAGGAGTACGTCGGTGGAGCAACAGGGGCCCACGAGGGTGGAGGGCATGCCAGGAGGGTAGGCGCGCCCCTACCTCGTGGCCTCCTCCTTTGTTTCTTGACGTAGGGTCCAAGTCTCCTGGATCATGTTTGGTGAGAAAATCACGTTCCCGAAGGTTTCATTCCGTTTGGACTCCGCTTGATATTCCTTTTCTTCGAAACCCTAAAATAGGCAAAAAAACAACAATTCTGGGCTGGGCCTCCGGTTAATAGGTTAGTCCCAAAAATAATATAAAAGTGGATAATAAATCCCAATAATGTCCAAAACAGTACATAATATAGCATGGAGCAATCAAAAATTATAGATACGTTGGAGACGTATCAAGCATCCCCAAGCTTAATTCCTGCTCGTCCTCGAGTAGGTAAATGATAAAAACAGAATTTTTGATGCGGAGTCCTACTTGGCATAATTTTAATGTAATTCTTCTTAATTGTGGTATGAATATTCAGATCCGAAAGATTCAAGATAAAAGTTCATATTGACATAAAAATAATAATACTTCAACCATACTAACTAAGCAATTATGTCTTCTCAAAATAACGTGGCCAAAGAAAGTTCATCCCTACAAAATCATATAGTTTAGTCATGCTCCATTTTCGTCACACAAGAATGCTCTCATCATGCACAACCCCGATGACAAGCCAAGCAATTGTTTCATACCTTAGTAATCTCAAGCCTATAAACTTTCACGCAATATATGAGCGCGAGCCATGGATATTGCACTATGGGTGGAATAGAATATGATGGGGGTTATGTGGAGAAGACAAAAAATGAGAAAGTCTCACGTTAACGAGGCTAATCAATGGGCTATGGAGATGCCCATCGATTGATGTTAATGCAAGTAGTAGGGATTGCCATGCAACGGATGCACTAGAGCTATAAATGTATGAAAGCTCAACAAAAGAAACTAAGTGGGTGTGCATCCAACTTGCTTGCTCACGAAGACCTAGTGCACTTTGAGGAGGCCCATTGTTGAAATATACAAGCCAAGTTCTATAATGGAAATTCCCACTAGTATATGAAAGTGACAAAACAAGAGACTCTCTATCATGAAGATTATGGTGCTACTTTGAAGCAGAAGTGTGGCAAAGGATAGTAACATTGTCCCTTCTCTCTTTTTCTCTCATTATATATTTTTTATTTCCTCACTTGGGACAATGCTCTAGAAAATGATGATCATCACACTTCTATTTATTTACAACTCAATGATTACAACTCGATGCTAGAACAAAAGATGACTCTATATGAATGCCTCCGGCGGTGTACTGGGATATGCAATGAACCAACAGTGACATGTATGAAAGAATTATGAACGGTGGCTTTGCCACAAATACCATGTCAACTACATGATCATGCTAAGCAATATGACAATGATGAATGTGTCATGATAAACAGAATGGTGGAAAGTTGCATGGCAATATATCTCGGAATGGCTATGGAAATGCCATAATAGGTAGGTATGGTGGCTGTTTTGAGGAAGATATAAGGAGGTTTATGTGTGAAAGAGCGTATCATATCACGGGGTTTGGATGCACCGGCGAAGTTTGCACCAACTCTCAATGTGAGAAAGGGCAATGCACAGTACCAAAGAGGCTAGCAATGATGGAAGGGTGAGAGTGCGTATAATCCATGGACTCAACATTAGTCATAAAGAACTCACATACTTATTGCAAAAATCTACAAGTCATCAAAAACTAAAGCACTACGCGCATGCTCCTAGGGGGATAGATTGGTAGGAAAAGACCATCGCTCGTCCCCGACCGCCACTCATAAGGAAGACAATCAAAGAACACCTCATGTTTCAAATTTGTTACATAACGTTTACCATACGTGCATGCTACGGGACTTGCAAACTTCAACACAAGTACTTCTCAAATTCATAACTACTCAACTAGCATGACTTTGATATTATTACCTCCATATCTCAAAACAATCATCAAGCATCAAACTTCTCTTAGTATTCAAAACACTCATAAGAATTTTTTTACTAATCTTGAACACCTAGCATATTAGGATTATTTAAGCAAATTACCATGCTATTTAAGACTCTCAAAATAATCTAAGTGAAGCATGAGATATCAATAGTTTCTATAAAACAAATCCACCACCGTGATCTAAAAGATATAAGTGAAGTACTAGAGCAAAACTATATAACTCAAAAAGATATAAGTGAAGCATATAGAGTATTCTAACAAATTTCAAATCATGTATGGCTCTCTCAAAAGGTGTGTATAGCATGGATGATTGGGGTAAACGAAAAATCAAAGACTCAAATCATACAAGACGCTCCAAGCAAAACACATATCATGCGGTGAATAAAAATATAGCTCCAAGTAAAGTTACCGATAGAAGTAGATGAAAAGAGGGGATGCCTTCCGGGGTATCCCCAAGCTTTGGCTTTTAGGTGTCCTTAGATTATCTTGGGGGTACCATGGGCATACCCAAGCTTAGGTTCTTTCCACTCCTTGTTCCATAATCCATCAAATCTTTACCCAAAACTTGAAAACTTCACAACACAAAACATAAAGTAGAAAATCTCGTGAGCTCCGTTAGCGAAAGAAAACAAAATACCACTTAAAGGTACTGCAATGAACTCATTCTTTATTTATATTGGTTTTAAAACTACTGTATTCCAACTTCTCTATGGTTTATAAACTATTTTACTAGCCATAGATTCATCAAAATAAGCAAACAACACACAAAAAACAGAATCTGTCAAAAACAGAATAGTCTGTAGTAATCTGTAGCTAGCGCAAGATCTGGAACCCCAAAAATTCTAAAATAAATTGCTGGACGTAAGGAATTTATCTATTAATCATCTGCAAAAATAATTAACTAAATATCACTTTCCAAATAAAAATTGCAGCAGTTCTCGTGAGTGCTAAAGTTTCTGTTTTTTACAGCAAGATATCAAGACTTTCCCTAAGTCTTCCCAACGGTTCTACTTGGCACACACACTAATTAAACACAAAAAACACAACCTAAACAGAGGCTAGATAAATTATTTATTACTAAACAGGAGCAAAAAGCAAGGAATAAAAACAAAATTGGGTTGCCTCCCAACAAGCGCTATCGTTTAACGCCCCTAGCTAGGCATAAAAAGCAAGGATAGATCTAGGTATTGCCATCTTTGGTAGGCAATCCATAAGTGGATCTCATAATATATTCATAAGGTAATTTAATTTTCTTTCTAGGAAATTTCTCCATGCCTTTCCTTAACGGAAATTGGAATCTAATATTTCTTTCCTTCATATCAATAATTGCACCAATCGTTCTAAGGAAAGGTCTACCAAGAATAATAGGACATGAAGGATTGCAATCTATGTCAAGAACTATAAAATCTATGGGCACATAATTCCTATTTGCAAAAATAAGAACATCATTAATTTTTCCCATAGGTTTCTTAATAGTGGAATCCGCAAGGTGCAAGTTTAGAGAGCAATCATCAAAATCACGAAAACCTAACAAATCACACAAAGTCTTTGGAGTCGTGGAAACACTAGCACCCAAATCACATAAAGCATAGAACTCATGATCTTTAATTTTAATTTTAATAGTTGGTTCCCACTCATCATAAAGTTTTCTAGGGATAGAAACTTCCAACTCAAGTTTTTCTTCATAAGATTGCATCAAGGCATCAACAATATGTTTAGTAAACGCTTTATTTTGACTATAAGCGTGAGGAGAATTTAGCACGGATTGCAACAAGGAAATACAATCAATCAAAGAGCAATTTTCATAATTAAATTCCTTGAAATCCAAAATAGTGGGTTTAGAAACATCTAGGGTTTTAATTTCTTCGATCCCACTTTCATCAATTTTAGCATCAAGATCTAAAAACTTCGAATTCTTGGAACGCCTTCTAGGTAAAGGTGGATCATATTCAGTCCCATAATTATTAAGATTCATATTGCAAAACAAAGATTTAATAGGGGACACATCAATAACTTTTAGATCTTCATCTTTATTTTCATAGGAACTAGAAGAACACGCTCTTATAAAGGCATCTTTCTTAGCACGCATCCTAGCGGTTCTTTCTTTGCACTCATCAATGGAAATTCTCATGGCTTTGAGAGACTCATTGATATCATGCTTAGGTGGAGTAGATCTAAGTTTCAAAGAATCAACATCAAGAGAAATTCTATCAACGTTCCTAGCCAACTCATCAATCTTAAGCAATCTTTCTTCAATCAAAGCATTGAAATTCTTCTGCGAAGTAATAAATTCTTTAATATTAGATTCAAAATCAGAGGGCATCTTATTATAATTTCCATAAGAATTGTTGTAGGAATTACCATAATTATTAGAGGGATTACTAGGATAAGGCCTAGGATTAAAATTTCCTCTATACGCGTTGTTACCAAAATTGTTCCTACCAACAAAATTCACATCCATAGATTCATTATTATTCTCAATCAAAGTAGACAAGGGCATATCATTAGGATCAGAAGAAACACTTTTACTAGCAAATAATTTCATAAGTTCATCCATCTTTCCACTCAAAACATTAATTTCTTCTATCGCATGCACCTTTTTATTAGTAGATCTTTCAGTATGTCATTGAGAATAATTAACATAATATTATCTAGGAGTTTATTAGCTTCTCCTAAAGTAATTTCCATAAAAGTGCCTCCCCCGGCCGAATCTAAAAGATTTCTAGAAGCAAAATTCAATCCGGCATAAAAAATTTGTATAATCATCCACAAATTCAAACCATGAGTAGGGCAATTACGTATCATTAATTTCACCCTCTCCCAAGCTTGTGCAACATGTTCATGATCAAGTTGCTTAAAATTCATAATATCGTTTCTAAGGGAGATGATCTTAGCGGGAGGAAAATACTTAGAGATAAAAGCATCTTTGCACTTATTCCATGATTCAATACTATTTTTAGGCAAAGACGAAAACCAAGCTTTAGCACGATGTCTAAGCGAAAAAGGAAATAGCTTCAATTTAACAATATCGTTATCCACATCTCTCTTCTTTTGCATATCACACAAATCAACGAAGCTATTTAGATGGGTAGCAGCATCGTCACTAGGAAGGCCGGAAAACGGATCTTTCATGACAAGATTCAGCAAGGCAGCATTAATTTCACAAGATTCAGCATCGATAAGAGGAGCAATCGGAGTTCTAATAAAATCATTGTTGTTGGTATTGGTAAAGTCACAAAATTTAGTGTTATCTTGAGCCATCGTGACAAGCAAGCAATCCAACACACAAGCAAACAAAAAGCAAGCGGGCAAAAAGAGGCAAATAGAGAAAGAGAAGGAGGATAGAGAGAGAGGGCGAATAAAACGGCAAGGGTGAAGTGGGGGAGAGGAAAATGAGAGGCAAATGGCAAATAATGTAATGTGGGAGATAAGGACTGTGATGGGTACTTGGTATATTGACTTCTGCGTAGACTCCCCGGCAACGGCACTAGAAATCCTTCTTGCTACCTCTTGAGCACTGCGTTGGTTTTGCTCGAAGAGGAAGGGATGATGCAACAAAGTAGCGTAAGTATTTCCCTCAGTTTTTGAGAACCAAGGTATCAATCCAGTAGGAGGCTACGCGCGAGTCCCTCGTACCTGCACAAAACAAATAAATCCTCGCAACCAACGCGATAAGGGGTTGTCAATCCCTACACGGCCACTTACGAGAGTGAGATATGATAGATATGATAAGATAATATTTTTGGTATTTTTGTGATAAAGATGCAAAGTAAAATAAAAGGCAATGAAAATAACTAAGTGTAGGAAGATTAATATGATGAAGATAGACCCGGGGGCCATAGGTTTCACTAGTGGCTTCTCTCAAGAGCATAGGTATTCTACGGCGGGTGAATGAATTACTGTTGAGCAATTGACAGAATTGAGCATTGTTATGAGAATATCTAGGTATGATCATGTATATAGGCATCACGTCCGAGACGAGTAGACCGACTCCTGCCTGCATCTACTACTATTACTCCACTCATCGACCACTATCCAGCATGCATCTAGAGTATTAAGTTCATGAAAACAGAATAACGCCTTAAGCAAGATGACATGGTGTAGAGGGATAAACTCATGCAATATGATGAAAACCCCATCTTGTTATCCTCGATGGCAACAATACAACGTGCCTTGCTGCCCCTACTATCACTGGGAAAGGACACCGCAAGATTGAACCCAAAGCTAAGCACTTCTCCCATTGCAAGAAAGATCAATCTAGTAGGCCAAACCAAACTGATAATTCGAAGAGACTTGCAAAGATAACCAATCATACATAAAAGAATTCAGAGAAGATTCAAATATTGATCATAGATAGACTTGATCATAAACCCACAATTCATCGGTCTCAACAAACACACCGCAAAAAGAAGATTACATCGAATAGATCTCCACAAGAGAGGGGAAGAACATT
Source organism: Triticum aestivum (assembly GCF_018294505.1). Taxonomy (NCBI): domain Eukaryota; kingdom Viridiplantae; phylum Streptophyta; class Magnoliopsida; order Poales; family Poaceae; genus Triticum; species Triticum aestivum. Next base: position 582,267,292 of record NC_057797.1, on the reverse strand, counting down.
GTATTGAGATCCAAAAAGAGAGAATAAGCCATCTAGCTAATAACTATGGACCCGTAGGTCTGAGGTGAACTACTCACACTTCATCGGAGGGGCTATGGTGATGATGTAGAAGCCCTCCATGATGGATACCCCCTCCGGCGGAGCTCCGGAACAGGCCCCAAGATGGGATCTCGTGGATACAGAAAGTTGCGGCGGTGGAATTAGGGTTTTGGCTCCGTATCTGGTCATTTGGGGGTACATAGGTATATATAGGAGGAAGGAGTACGTCGCTGGAGCAACAGGGGGGCCACGAGGGTGGAGGGCGCGCCTGGGGGGGGGGGGGTAGGCGCGCCCCCTACCTCGTGGCCTCCTCCTTTGTTTCTTGACATAGGGTCCAAGTCTCCTGGATCATGTTCGGTGAGAAAATCATGTTCCCGAAGGTTTCATTCCGTCTGGACTCCGTTTGATATTCCTTTTCTTCAAAACCCTAAAATAGGCAAAAACAACAATTCTGGGCTGGGCCTCCCATTAATAGGTTAGTACCAAAAATAATATAAAAGTGGATAATAAATCCCAATAATGTCCAAAATAGTAGATAATATAGCATGGAGCAATCAAAAATTATAGATACGTTGGAGACGTATCAGGGAGACACCAAGCGAAGACGAGGATGAGCCTCGCCAGCCGAACACTGGGGGATAGAAAAAAATTCCCACCAGAGGTCAAAACAGTGAACATGATTTACGCAACTCACATACCGAAGAGGAGGCGCCAGCGCGCACCCCGAGACGTATACGCCGTGGAGCCCATCACCCCCAAGTTCAACCCTTGGTCGGCCTGCCCGATCACTTTTGATCGCAGGGATCACCTGACTAGTATCCGGCACGAAGGATCGACTGCCTTGGTGCTAGACCCAATAATTGACGGATACCATCTCACCCGAGTCCTTATGGACGGCGGCAGTAGTCTTAATCTGATATATCAGGACACTGTCCGCAAAATGGGGATAGACCCGACAAGAATCAACCAAAGCAATACTACCTTTAAAGGAGTAATACCAGACCCAGAGGCCCGCTGCACGGGCTCTCTAGTACTAGAGGTTGTATTCGGTTCTTCCGACAACTTCCGAAGCGAAGAATTAACCTTCGACATCGCTCCATTTCGAAGCAGCCATCACACACTACTCGGAAGAACGGCCTTCGCTTGTTTTAATGCAGTACCGCATTACGCTTATCTTAAGCTTAAGATGCCCGGTCCACGTGGCATCATCATAGTTGGCGGAAACACAGAGCGTTCCTCACGTACGGAGGAATATGTGGTGGCTCTAGCAGCCAATCACTGAACGGTCTCTCCAACCAGAAGAAATGATCAGTCGTCAAGACCACGGACACGGTTAGACGAGTTCGGCACACCACTAGCTGTAACAGCTCAGATAAACCTGAGATTGGGTCGATGGATATACCCCCATAGGTGGTGCTAGGGGATTCCCACATGTAAAAGGGCTACAGTTCGGCTTGACCCTATTTAGATTGCATTTTAATGGTTCATTAAGAATAACCAATTTTTCGCATGAAGACTTTCACCTGTGTTTTTATCTTTTACAGATGATCATCGTGCTACACCCTTCCAGAATACGGCACAACGGAGACACATGCGCAGACGTGCAGCAGGGCCCCGCTCAAAGGTTTCTTTTTAGATTAAGACCCTGTGTAAACCTTTTTTACTGTCTCTTGTTGCTTCACTCCCTCTGGATACTCAACACAACCGAAAGGGATGCTGGCGTTATTGACATTTCGTCACGTCAGACTAATGCAAGTACCTGGAAATTCAGGGCTCATAATCGAGGGCATTACTCAGCCCAGTATATGTTGTAAAGTCCGAATACCTTAGGGAGTGTTCGGCGTCGCGAGTTTGGCCTTATATGCATCAGCTCGGAATCATATCTTTGGTCAACAGTTGGGTTTGCCCGGCTCCCGTGTTTTGCTACCTTACGTTCCGCTCTATCGGCTAAGGTGGCACCAGGAGAACTACTGCGATTGTGCCCTGGTTCATCTGGATGAGCACCTCAGTAGAGAAAGCCGAAAACTGATTGTCATGATAAAGCGCAAGACTGGTCAACCACTCGATGACTCAACGAAATCTTCGCGATTCCTCCACATTAACGAAGGACCGGTTTCCCAGTCATGTATGTACGCGCACCGTATTTGGATGAGCGTGGAAGTACCAGGGGCTATATAGTAGCCGCACCATCAAACTCCTATGGCTAAGTGAAAGTGTTAAAGCTATATAGTCCGATTGCCTTGTCCGCCATGCTATCACCTCCTTAATGGACCAAGACATTGGGTCAAGTGTGAATACACGCTTTTCCGAACACCCCCACATTATGCGCGTGGGGGCTGAAGCCGACGACTGGAAACTTTCAGGTTATATACATACATGAACGGCCACACAGGAGGCATCATAATACTTCCAGGCAAAAGTATAAACACAACCTTTATAATCCAAATAGCATTGTTTTTACAATTGGGATACATGTCACTCGAACATGATACTCTTAGAGAACTGAGCCTCTATTAAACGAGCGCCTTCTAGGACTTCTTCAAAATAGTGCTCAGCCGAGACCTGGCCTACGGCCGGATCCCGGGTTGCAATAGCAGTGGCCCCCATCTCTGCCTAGTATGTCTTAACACGGGCAAGAGCCATCCGCGCACCCTCTATGCACGCCGACCTCTTTACAGTAATGTTGGCATCTGCCGCATCAAGTTGCTGCCTTAGTCCGGCAAACTCAGCAGTCCGGCCAGCCACCAGACCCTCAGCCGCCTGTAAATGAAAGCAGCGCGATCATTACCTGGGACTATGATCCTCTGTTTGCCACTCTGGACAGCAACCAGAGTCTCAGGGGCTACTATCTGTATAGAGCACACCTAGCGTGTGTGGTATCATCAAAAAAATTATATATTACTTTGCGTACCTCAAAGCCTCTTAGCTGGCTCGTAAAAGCCTCATGCAACCCACTTTTGGCGGATGAAATCCTCTCAACCACCATACCCATTAAAGTATGATGCGCCTCTGAGATAGCCGCTTGCTCAAAAAGACCCATCAGTGCGTCCAGTTGTGCACCGGACAATCCCAGACCCTTTTTGTTGCTCTCCTTAGGATCTGAATACTCCGGACTTCGGGTGGCCGAAGGGTTACCTTCTAGCCTTGGCGGATCAGGAGAAATCCTCCGTGATGACACCTCAGGGTCATCTGCCCTAGGAGGCGGGGAGACAGGGGGAGGCGTTTCACTCTCCATCATCTCCGAAAGAAGATCCCCCGAAGACAAACTCTGTCGAGAAGGGCTACAAGCCGGACTGCAAGATATATGTCTCGGTTATTGTCCTTAGAGATAAAGCATGATATATTTACCAAAGTACTCTTGTTCACTTACAGCTTGGTGGAGGGCTGGCCCCCTTGCGGGCACTGTTCGGTAAGGATGCCCTCCGGGGTAGGGCCCCCTGGCAAAGGTTTCTTCCCTCGTTTGGAAACCTTCGTTTCCAAGTCTTCAGAGGCAGTCCTTTTCCTTCCTTAGGGAGAGGGGATTCTAGATTCTTCTCCCTGATTATCCTCCTTCGCGGAGACACTAATTCCCCAGGTTTGGATGAGTAATGTGTGAAGCCCGCTTTCGACTTCTTTATTCCTCTCTTTATCTTCCCCTGATGGCACTTGATAAGGTGCGTGCTCAAGCATCCTGGCTAGTACAAGATCCAGTGAGCCTTCGGGAAGGGGGGCCGAACACCTGATCCTCTCCGCCTTTCTTATCCAGTCCTAGCCGAGAGCGATTTTTTCAAAATGATGTTATGACAAATAAAAAGACAACATGTTCAGCCGCGGAATTACTTACGTGGGTATCTAAACGGTTGCAGTTGAGACCCGCATCCTCAGTGGTGTCCGGACACTTTATTCGTGATCCGAAGAACAATCCATACATCTCTTCGAGCATCACGCCAAAGAATTGCTGAATAGTTCGCGGTCCTTCCGGGTTGAACTCCCACATACAGAGAGATCGACATTGGCATGGCAGGACCCGACGAACTAGCATAACTTGCATTACCTTGACAAGACTAACATCCCTCTTGAGGAGATCTCGGATGTGACTTTGCAATGTCAACACGTCATTAACTGGCCCCCAGTACAGCCCCTTGTTGACCCATGACACTAGTTGTGGCGGGGGACCCGAGCGGAAGGCGGGGGCAGCTGCCCACTTTGTACCTCGGGGAGCTGTGATGTAAAACCACTCCCGCTGCCATAAGTTGGACACCTCCGGGAAGGAACCCTTTGGCCATAGAGCATCGGTGCCTTTGCTTATTATGGCACCTCCGCATCACGCATGTCGCCCATCGATCGTCTTCAGCTTCACACTGAAGGTCTTGAGCCATAAGCCGAAGTGTGGGGTGATGCGGAGGAAGGCCTCACACACAACGATAAACACGAGATGTGAAGGATGGAATCTGGAGCTAGATCATGGAAATCGAGCCTGTAATAGAACATAAGCCCTCTTACAAAGGGATCAAGACTAAAGCCTAGCCCTCGAAGGAAGTGGGAAACAAATACGACACTCTCGTTGGGTTCGGGAGTGGGGATGACCTGCCCTTGAGGAGGTATCCTATGCGAGATTTCGGTGGTCAGATACCTGACTTCCCTTAGCTTCTTGATGTCCTCCTCTATGACAGAGGAGGCCATCCACCGACCTTGAAGGTTGGATCCAGACATAGTTGGAGGTCCGAAGCGCTTAGCCTGAGCCTTGGGTGTTGGAACTCGAGGTGGGGGAGAGGAAGGATCGAGCGCGAGAAGAAAAGGACATGCCTTGGCCCCTTTATAAAGAGGGTGAATATCAAGCGTCCTCCGCATGGCCATTTGGAACTTGCCTAAAATCGAGGAGTCACACTAACAAGCACGCTCCACACCCGTATTGATGAGAATCCCGTGATAAGGGGAACACGATCTCTGCTTCAACAAGACGTGCCAATAAAATCGCCTTGCAACACGTGCAGTGGCAGGCTGGGAAAAACAGTTCGTAATGACCGGACCACGGCAGGATGTCATGTTATGAAAAGTTGTCAGTAGATTAGATTTGTGGAATATTATACTCTCTACGGTGGTATGTGGAATTTGTTTTACAGAGCCGGACACAATCCTTGTGTTCAAAATATTCTATGGAGTATTCGGAGAAGGAACCCGCCTTGCAATGCCGAAGACAATCTGCGCGCCGGACTCATCGTTATTGAAGCCTGGTTCAGGGGCTACTGAGGGAGTCCTGGATTAGGGGGTCCTCGGACAGCCGGACTATATACTTTGGCCGGACTGTTGGACTATGAAGATACAAGATTGAAGGCTTCGTCCCGTGTCCGGGTGGGAGTCTCCTTTGCGTGGAAGGCAAGCTTGGCGATTCGGATATGTAGATCTCCTTCTCTGTAACCGACTCTGTGTAACCTAGCCCCCTCCGGTGTCTATATAAACCAGAGGGTTTAGTCCGTAGGACAAGAACAATCATAATCATAGGCTAGCTTCTAGGGTTTAGCCTCTACGATCTCGTGGTAGATCACCTCTTGTAATACTCATATCATCAAGATCAATCAAGCAGGAAGTAGGGTATTACCTCCATCGAGAGGGCCCGAACCTAGGTAAACATTGTGTCCCCTGCCTCCTATTACCATCAACCTTAGACGCACAGTTCGGGACCCCCTACCCGAGATCCGCCGGTTTTGACACCGACAACGGTCATCACCAGAAAGTATCCCGACTATTGTCACTCCGGGGTTTACAGATCCTAACACGTAATAGGTGACTATAACTTGCAAGATCAGATCTAGAACATAGATATAATGGTGATAACATAAACAGTTCAGATCTGAAATCATGGCACCTGGGCCTAAAGTGACAAGCATTAAGCATGGCAAAGTCATAGCAACATCAATCTCAGAACATAATGGATACTAGGGATCAAGCCCTAACAAAACTAACTCGATTACATGATGAATCTCATCCAACTCCCTCACCGACTAGCGAGCCTTACTCACTCCTGATGGGGAGCATCATGGAATTGGTGATGGAGAAGCGTTGGTGATGACGAAGATCAAAGATTCCCCTCTCCGAAGCCCCAAACGGACTCCAGACCCGGCCTCCCGATGAAGAATAGGAGGTGGCGGCGGCTCCGTCTCATGAAATGTGATAATTCTTTCTCCCATATTTTCTCTCCAAAATAGGATTTTATAACATCGGAGATAGGGTCAGCGGGGCCACTAGGTGGGCACAACCCACCTGGGCGCGCCAGGAGGGGGCGCGCCATGGTGGGTTGTGCTCCCCCAGGGACCCCCCTCCAGTGGTTCTTGGCTCCAATAATTTCTTGTAATGTATAAAAATTCTCCAAAAAGTTTCGTTCCATTCTGATAACTTTTATTTCTGCACAAAAACAACACCATGGTAGTTCTGCTGAAAATAGCGCCAGTCCGGGTTAGTTTCATTCAAATCGTGAAAATTAGAGTCCAAAACAAGAGTAAAAGCATTAGGAAAAGTAGATACGGCAGAGATGTATCACTGCTTGGGGTGCTACAATGAAGCCCAAGAAAACAGATGGAAATAATAAAACATGAACTGCCATAACTTCTACATATGTGCTCCGAATTGAGCAAACTCAAGCTTGTTAGATAGATGACGACGAGTAGTATCCAAACAACGACTGGTTATAGTGAGAAGAGGGAGAGAGAAATGCCAATGAAATAGAGATGTGAAACCTCTATGAATGAAGAACCAGCAAAACTCCATCATCGAAAACATCATAGAAGATGTATATATGAACTCCATTTTCGATGAACTCGAGCTTTTCATGACGATGACCATAAGCTCTAAAACTCACAAAGAGAAACACCAAACAAGAACCAAGAACAATGATGCAAAGATGCAATGGTTTGAGCTCTCTACGAACGATACAATCAAGCTACTAACTTGAGAGCCCCCCTTGATAGTACGACAATTGAACCTATAACCCGGTCTCCCAACTACCACCATGAGACCGGTAAAATAGACAACCTATCAAGGGCAAACCTTTGCCTTGCACATAGTCCACTTGAGCTAGATGACGACGATCTTGAGTCCCTCAAGTTGGACCACCTTTCTTGATTGCGTTGTCTTAGTAAAGACCAGTAGATTGCTCCCCCATACTCCACTATGGGTGAGCCACTCTTCGGAACATCTTGTAAGTGCATCTAGTGCCACCCCTAGTTGGTTTTGGAGTATTGACGACAAACTTGGTTGAGGGACTAATGTGTTTGTGAGAATTGCAGGATAACACAGGTAGTAGTCCCTCATTGATTCGCTTTACCTACCAGAGATGACCCCTAAAAATGTGTGAAGACATTGAAGACAATGGTGGTCTGTAAAGAGATTCACATTAAAGACTATGACATGAGAAGACATCGTATGAAGACTATGGAGTACGAAGACATAGTTGTTTCGTAGTTTCCTTTTCTTCTTTGTTGAGTCATAGGAACCACCGTACTGTTAAGTGGGGTCCAAGTGAACAAAGTCAGAGTGACTGAAGTGATGCTCAACCAAATCCTATGTCTTCGAGCGAAGACAACGAGAGCAAATCTTATCCAGAGCTGGATAAATCAGCTTTACTTATAGCCCAAGTTAAGCTGCCACGTGTGTTTGAAATCTGACCGTTGGACACGTGTCAGTTCCTTAGTGACTGAGGGAGTCCTGGACTAAGGGGTCTTCGGGCGTCCGACCTGTTAGCCATGGGCCGGACTGATGGGCTGTGAAGATACGAAGACCGAAGACTACACCCATGTCCGGATGGGACTCTCCTTGGCATGGAAGGCAAGCTTGGTGATTAAATATGTAGTTTCCTTTCTTTTTAACCGACCTTGTGTAACCCTAGATCCTCCCGGTGTCTATATAAACCGGAGGATTTAGTCCGGAGCAAGATAGACATTATCATAACCATACAAGCTAGGCCTATAGGGTTTAGCCATTACGATCTTGTGGTAGATCAACTCTTGTAATACTCATTGAGGGAGTCCTGGATTAGGGGGTCTCCGGAAAGCCGAACTATATCCTTTGGCCGGATTGTTGGACTATGAAGATACAAGATTGAAGACTTCACCCCGTGTCCAGATGGGACTCTACTTGGCGTGGAAGGCCAGCTAGGCAATACGGATATGTATATCTCCTCCTTTGTAACCGACCTTGTGTAACCCTAGCCCCTTCCGGTGTCTATATAAACCGGAGGGTTTTAGTCCGTAGGACAACATACAATCATACCATAGGCTAGCTTCTAGGGTTTAGCCTCTCCGATCTCGTGGTAGATCAACTCTTGTAATACCCATATTATCAAGTATAATCAAGCAGGACGTAGGGTTTTACCTCCATCAAGAGGGCCCGAACCTGGGTAAAACATCGTGTCCCCTGCCTCCTGTTACCATCCGCCTTAGACGCACAGTTCAGGACCCCCTACCCGAGATCCGCCGGTTTTGACACCGACATTGGTGCTTTCATTGAGAGTTCCTCTGTGTCGTCGCCGTTAGGCTTGATGGCTCCTTCGATCATCGATTGCGATGCAGTCCAGGGTGAGACTTTTCTCCTCGGACAGATCTTTGTATTCGACGGCTTAGCACTGCAGGCCAACTCATTTGGCCATCTGGAGCAGATCGAGAGTTACGCCCCTGGCCACCAGGTTAGGTTTGTAAGCTTAAACTACACGACTGATATCCGCGGAGACTTGATCTTCGACGGATTCGAGCCCCCGCTTAGTGTGCCACATGGTCACGATGAGCATGATTTAGCTCTGCCATCGGACAGTGTCCAGGAGATCGCACCGGCAACCGCTCCGATCCTCAATTCGGAGCCAGTTGCGCCATCCATGGACGGGTGGATAGACGCCACCACAAAGGCCGCACTCTCATCAGCGATCGAGCCGAGTATCGACCTTACCCTTCACGGGAGCCGTGACGCCGAACTACCGGATCCCTCCCCGGCCACGGACTCCGAACCGCCTGCGCCCGTGCCTATCAAATCCGATTGGGCGCCGATCATGGAGTTTACCTCCGCAGATATTTTTCAGCACTCGCCCTTCGGCGACATACTGAACTCATTAAGGTCTCTCTCCTTGTCAGGAGGCTCTCTCCTTGTCAGGAGAGTCCTGGCCGAACTACGTCCGGCAGGATTGGGATGCGGATGGCGAAGAAATTCGCCGCCCACCCACCACCCACTTAGTAGCCACTATCGGCGACTTAACTGACATACTCGACTTCGACTTCGAGGACATCGACGGTATGGACGACGATGCGGGAGACAAAGAGGAACCACTGCCCATAGGGCACTGGACGGCCACCTCGTCATATGACATATATATGGTGGACACACCCAAAGAAGGCAATGGCGACGAGACAGCGGAGGATGACCCCTCCAAGAAGCAACCCAAGCACCGACGTCAGCGGCGCCACTCTAAGTCTCGCCAAAGCAAAAGCGGTGACACCGGCACAGGAGATAATAGCACTCCGGACAGTGCAGACGACAACAATCCCCTCCAGCAAGATTTAGGGCAGGAGGATGGAGAAGCCAGCCCTCCCGAGAGAGCGGCATATGGAGAAGCGGAGGATGATAATTACATGCCTCCCTCCGAAGACGAGGCAAGCCTCGACGATGACGAATTCATCGTGCCTGAGGATCCCGTCGAACAAGAGCGCTTCAAGCGACGGCTTATAGCCACGACAAATAGCCTTAAGAAAAAGCAATAGCAGCTTCAAGCTGATCAAGATTTGCTAGCTGATAGATGGACTGAAGTCCTTGCGGACGAGGAATATAAACTCGAACGCCCCTCCAAGAGTTACCCAAAGCGCAGGTTGCTACCCCGACTAGAGGAGGAAGCACCAAAACCTACATCTCTAGCGTATGACGCGGCTGATCGGCCACCTCGTGGCCGCGACAAAGAGGCATTCCAGCCAAAACTTCAGCCCGCACCCCGACGCCACTCAAATAAAAATGTCAAGGGATGGGGAAATACGCCAGACCTGCGAGACGTATTGGAGGACAAAGCAAAACACGCAAGATCGATCTACGGATCGTGAGGGCGCGCCACTATACAAGATGACAACCGTCACGCCGGATACAGTAAAAGTAAGTCCGGCTGGGCCGAACACAGCGGATAAGACTCATTTGAGCTACGTCGCGATATAGCCCTGTACAGAGGCGCCGCACACCCCCTATGATTCATAGACGAAGTAATGGATCATCAAATCCCATAGGGTTTCAAACCCGTAAATATAGAATCATACGACGGCACAACAGATCCTGCGGTATGGATCGAGGACTTCCTCCTGCACATCCACATGGCCCGCGGTGATGATCTACACGCCATCAAATACCTCCCACTCAAGCTCAAAGGACCAGCTCGGCATTGGCTCAACAGCCTGCCAGCAGAATCCATTGGCTGTTGGGAAGATCTGGAAGCCGCATTCCTTGACAACTTCCAGGGCACTTATGTGCGACCACCAGATGCCGATGACTTGAGCCACATAATTCAGCAGCCAGAGGAATCGGCCAGGCAATTCTGGACACGGTTCCTAACAAAAAAAAATCAAATCGTCGACTGTCTGGATGTAGAGGCCCTAGCAGCTTTTAAGCACAACATACACGACGAGTGGCTCGCCCGGCACCTTGGCCAGGAAAAGCCGAAATCTATGGCAGCCCTCACGACACTCATGACCCGCTTTTGCGCGGGAGAAGACAGCTGGCTGGCTCAAAGCAATAACATACCAAAGAACCATGGTACTTCGGATACCAAGGATGGCAATGGCAGGTCACGTCGCAACAAACATAAGCGCCACATTAACAGCGACAATATCGAGGATACGACAGTCAATGCCGGATTCAGAGGCTCTAAACCCGGTCAGTGGAAAAAGCCATTCAAAAGAAGCACTTCGGGCCCGTCCAGTTTGGACCGTATACTCGATCGCTCATGTCAAATACACGGCACCCCCGACAAGCCAGCCAACCACACCAACAAGGATTGTTGGGTGTTCAAGCAGGCCGACAAGTTAAATGCCGAAAACAAAGATAAGGGGTCACATAGCGATGATGAGGAGGAGCCCCAGCAGCCGAACACCGGAGGACAGAAGAGGTTCCCCCCACAAGTGCGGACGGTGAACATGATATATGCAACCCACATCCCCAAGAGGGAGCAGAAGCGTGCACTAAGGGACGTATATGCGTTGGAGCCAGTCGCCCCAAAGTTCAACCCATGGTCCTCCTGTCCGATCACCTTTGATTGCAGGGACCACCCCACTAGTATCCTTCATGGCGGATTCGCCGCACTGGTCTTAGACCCAATCATCGACGGATTTCACCTCACTCGAGTCCTTATGGACGGTGGCAGCAGCCTGAACCTGCTTTATCAGGACACGGTGTGCAAAATGGGCATAGACCCCTCAAGGATCAAACCCACAAAAACAACCTTTAAAGGCGTCATACCAGGTGTAGAGGCCCATTGCACGGGCTCAGTCACGCTGGAAGTGGTCTTCGGATCCCCGGATAACTTCCGAAGCGAGGAGTTAATCTTTGATGTAGTCCCGTTCCGCAGTGGCTATCATGCATTGCTCGGGCGAACCGCATTTGCGAGATTCAATGAGGTACCACATTATGCGTACCTCAAGCTCAAGATGCCAGGACCTCGGGGGGTCATCACAGTCAATGGAAACACAGAGCGCTCTCTCCGTACGGAGGAGCACACTGCGGCCCTCGCAGCAGAAGCACAAAGCGGCCTCTTAAGGCAATCCACCAGTTCGGCGATTAAAGACCCGGACTCCTTCAAGCGCGCCCGGAGTAATCGGCAGCAAGACCGCGTGGCACGTTCCGAGCTCGCATAGCAATGCGGGCCCCACCCCAGTCCTAGCCAAATGGCAAAATCCGTGCCCCGCGTATATAATTACACATTGAAAATACCATGGGCACAAGTGGGGAGGGGGGCACGACTACAGCACGCCCCAAGACGCGGCTCAACCGCACTAGGGGCTTCCCGCCTTATTATTTTTTCTCTCTTTCAGGACTTTAATCTCTGGAAACCCCGTCCGGCAGTACGGTTGCCGGACACACGATGCAACAACCAAGGAGTCAGAAAGCTACGTCGCACCATGGAACTCCTAGGTGGTCTCTGACAACGAGTGAAATACATGCTTTACATACCATTCCTCAGCTTGCCCTTGGAGGGGACATGTCAAATACTCCTACTTTTGCTTATCGCACTACTTGTATCATTCTGCTTTAACACACCTTTTTGAATAAACAATGCATAGCGCTAGACTATTATCGCATTCTCTATTCTTCTTTTTATATATATATGTTCATTCATGACATTCAACACCCGTACACTCTGGTACGGCCAATACGCCAGGGGCTTAAGCATACCCCATAATACGACATGAGAAGTCCGAACACTTTCGACAGTGCGGCACCCCGAACTTATAGCATTGTATGCATCAGCTCCGAATCATGTCTTGGGTCAATAGTTGGGTTTGCTTGGCTCCCATGTTTTGGTACCTTACGTTCCGCTATATCGGCTAAGGTAGCACTGGGAGAACTACTGCGATTGTGCCCCGGTTCAGCTGGGCTAAGCACCTTAGTAGAGAAAGCTAAAACTGACTGTCATGATAAGGTGAGAGACTGGTCGCTGTTTGAGAGGTTTCGAGCCCCTAAAGACTTATGCCGCTTAGAGCGAGGAGTAGGCTTTATCCGTCTTAAGGCGTGTATAGCGCCCCGAATTCGGCCTTTTGAATACTAGGTGCTTCGCCAAAATTTAAAATTATAGAATTCTATGGCTAAGTGAGAGTGATAAAGCATTATAGTCTGATTGCCTTGTTCGTTGTGCTGAGCACCTCCCTCGAAGGACCCAAAAATTGGAAAAAGAGTGCTCAGGTTTATCCCGAACACCCCAGCACTCGTGGCATGGGGGCAGAAGCCGACGACTAGCCATCTCTCAGATTTGATATACAGCTGAACAGAAGGTAATATTTTAAATTCAAACAAGCGTTGCATAGCGCGTATGAACAAGTTTTCATACTACACGATTACACAAGCAAGTTCATTAAAATATTACATCTTTCGCACACTCGTCCGCTACAAGATGGGCACCCTTCAGGACACCCTCATAATACATCTCGGGGTGGCGATGCTCCTTGCCCTGTGGCGGCCCCTCCTTCACCAGCTTCTCAGCGTCCATCTTGGCCCAGTGCACCTTCGCACGGGCAAAGGCTCGGCGTGCACCCTCGATGCAGACAGACTGCTTTATGGCCTACAGCCGTGGGCAGGCATCCATAAGACGCCTCACCAGGCCAAAGTAGCTGTTGGGAAGGGAGTCACCAGGCCACATCCGGACTATAAGGCCCCTCATGGCCTGTTCGGCCGCCTTGTGCAGCTTGACCAGTTGCTTCAGCTGGTCGCTCATAGGCATCGGGTGTTTGGTCCCAGTATACTAAGACCAAAACAACTTCTCCGTCGAGCTTCCCTCCTTGACCTGGTAAAACTTTGCGGTGTCCGACACGCTGCGGGGCAAATCTGCGAATGCTCCTGGAGAGCTCCGGACTCGGGTAACTAACAAGTAATTTACTTTCACATGCTTGCTTTGCATATTGAATGCCTTACCCGCCGCTATCTTCCTCATCGCCTCAATCTCCTGGAGGGCCTTTTGGGCTTCAGCCTTGGCATTCTTTGCACTCTCGAGGGCCACGACAAGCTCAGACTCTCGCATCCTCGAGTCAAGCTCCAACGCCTCGTGCTTCGTCACGAGAGCTTGGAGCTCTTGCTGCACCTCGCCCACCCGTGCCTCTTGCCTTTCCTGCTCGGAGCGCTCCTTGGCCGCTTTGTCTTCGGCCTCGGACATCGCTTGCTTTAGGGTCGCCACTTCGGTCGTGGCCCCTGGCACATTCATGATGATCCTGTCATTTCGCAATCGCATCTTTTTTGTATATATATATATATATCTATAGACAAGGTATTACTTAGCTTTGTTCTCCTCGAGCTGCCTCTTGGCAAGGCCGAGCTCTTTCTCGGACCCCTCGAGGTCCTGCTTCAGTACGGCTACCTCCGCAGTCAGCACGGCAGAGGTCAGCAGTGAAGCCTGCATATGCATATAAACATACTTATATTAGACTCCTGCAGATATTATTCGATCCTCTATTCGGCTTTTCTTTGTGAACACCAAACAGAGCATCAGGGGCTATTGTCTATGCGGTAATATTTTTCCTATATTTTAAATACTTACCTCAAAGCCTGTTAGAAGGCTAGCACAGGCTTCAGTCAGTCTGCTCTTGGCGGACTGAACCTTCTTGATCACTGCACTCATAATAGTGCGGTGCTCTTCATCAATGGAAGCGCCGCGAAGCGCTCCTAGCAGGTTGTCCGGTGCCTCTGGATGGACAAAGGTCACCAGCACGGGCGTCTTACCCCTTTTGGAAGGGGGCCGCCTGCCCGAGTCCGGAACCACTAGAGGTTCCGGCGCGGTGTTCGGCTGAGAGCCGAACTTGGAGTCCCCGGGAGCCTTGTTCATGGAGTCCAGAAGGTCGCCTTGAGGCGCCTCTGGGACTGTCTCCCCCCGGCTCGGTGCCCCTTGAGACAATACCTCGGCATTGTCCGTAGGGCAAGGGGAGGAGGCGGTCGGAAGTGGATCGCTATCCATATCCGACGAGTCCAAGGAACCGTCTGACGAGGATACGTTGATACGGGCTTGGGGCGGTCTGCATAATCATATTCGGCGTTAGGAGAAGCAGTGCGACAAAGGTATGCTATGAGTTACTCTGGTATCTGAATACTTACGACTTTGCCAAGGGCTTGGCCCTGAGCAGCCACTCATCTTCGCCTTCGGCGGCGGTGGTGGAGTAGTCCGGAAGGAGAGTCCTTCCTTTCTTGGACCCTTCGGCCTCCCCGGTTGGGGCGGCCTTCCTTTTCTTGTCTCCCCCGGCTGGAGGGGGGGGCATCTTCATCTTCCTCCTCCTCGTTTTCGTGGGAGGAGTGCGTCTTGGAGTTATCGGACGATGAGTCCGATACCACCTGGCGCCGGGAACTCTTTCGGGTTCCCTTGGCCTTCTTCTTGGTCTTATCCGGCACTTCATAAGGAGCCGGAGTCCGCATCTCCGTCAAGAGAGCGTCCACAGTGTCTTCGGGCAGAGGGGCCGGACAGTCAATCTGCTTCGATGCCTCCACCCAGTCCTGTTAAAGGCATGGGAGCTCCGACCCCGCACATGGTTAAGCTATGGGAAATAAATATCCTACCAGGTGTACAGAACTTACCGGATTCGCAGGGCGCTTCGCGCTTAGCCCACGGTCCTCGATGAGAGAGGGAGGGACCTCAGCGCCCTTGAACAACACCCTCCAGACGTCTTTGTGCGTCGTGTCGAAGAGCTCGCTTAGAGTCTGGTGCTGGGCCGGGTCGAACTCCCATAAGTTGAAATCCCGTTGTTGACACGGGAGGATCCGGCGGAAGAGCATGACCTGGACTATGTTGACAAGATTAAGTTTCTTGCTTGTCATGTTCCGGATACACTTTTGGAGTCCGTCCGGCTCCACCGATGAACCCTAGGACAGGTGAGGGAGTCCTGGATTAGGGGGTCTCCGGACAGCCGGACTATATCCTTTGGCCGGACTGTTAGACTATGAAGATACAAGATTGAAGACTTCATCTCGTGTCCGGATGGGACTCTACTTGGCGTGGAAGGCAAGCTAGGCAATACGGATATGTATAAGTCCTCCTTTGTAACCGACCTTGTGTAACCCTAGCCCCCTTCGGTGTCTATATAAACTGAAGGGTTTTAGTCCGTAGGACAACATACAATCATACCATAGGCTAGCCTCTAGGGTTTAGCCTCTCCGATCTCGTGGTAGATCAACTCTTCTAATACTCATATCATCAAGAATAAATCAAGTAGGACGTAGGGTTTTACCTCCATCAAGAGGGCCCAAACCTGGGTAAAACATCGTGTCCCCTGCTTCCTGTTACCATCTGCCTTAGACGCACAGTTCGGGACCCCCTACCTGAGATCCGCCGGTTTTGACACCGACATTGGTGCTTTCATTAAGAGTTCCTCTGTGTCGTCGCCGTTAGGCTTGATGGCTCCTACGATCATCGATAGCGATGCAGTCCAGGGTGAGACTTTTCTCCCCGGACAGATCTTTGTGTTCGGCGGCTTCGCACTACAGGCCAACTCGCTTGGCCATCTGGAGCAGATCGAAAGTTACGCCCCTAGCCACTAGGTTAGGTTTGGAAGCTTAAACTACACGGTCGATATCCGCGGAGACTTGATCTTCGACGGATTCGAGCCCCTGCCTTGTGCGCCGCGCGGTCACGATGAGTATGATTTAGCTCTACCATCGGACCGTATTCAGGAGATCGCACCGGCAGCCACTCCGAGCCTCGATTCGTAGCCAGTTGCACCATCCATGGACGGGTGGATGGACCCCGTCACGGCGGCCGTACCCTCAGCGGCGATCGAGCCGAATATCAACCTTACCGTTCACAAGAGCCGTGTTGCCAAACTGCCGGATCCTTCTCCGGCCACGGACTCCGAACCGCCTGCGCCCGTTCCTATCGAATCCGATTGGGCACCGATCATGGAGTTTACCTCCGCGGATATTTTCCAGCACTCGCCCTTCGGCGACATACTGAACTCATTAAGGTCTCTCTCCTTGTCAGGAGGATCCTGGCCGAACTACGTCCGGCGGGATTGGGATGCGGATGACGAAGAAATTCGCCGCCCACCCACCACCCACTTAGTAGCCACTGTCGATGACTTAACCGACACGCTCGACTTTGACTCTGAAGACATCGACGGTATGGACGACGATGCAGGAGTCGAAGAGGAACCACTGCCCACAGGGCACTGGACGCCCACTTCATCACATGACATATACATGGTGGACACACCCAAAGAAAATAACGACGAGGAACGGAAGGACACAACGACGGGTGGTTCCCTCGAGCAGCAGTCAAAGCGGCGGCGTAAACGCCGCCCCAAATCCCGCCCCGGCAGAAATAACGATCACATAGACCCAGCGTTAGAGCAGGATGAACCATTGCCCGACCACGGTAACACGGAAAATCAAGCCGAACAACCCAACCCCGTCGAAGATAACAGTTCGGACGACGTCACACCGGACAGGCGCCAGGAGCAACATAATGCCCACCAAAGGCTTGTTGCCACGACGAGGAGTCTGAAAAAACAGAAGCAAAGGCTCAAGGCTGCAAAAGACACACTCAAAATCAAATAGAGTGAAGTACTCAACACAGCAGCAAAGTACGACAGTAATCGCCACACCAAGAGCTACCTGAAGCAGAAGTTGCTACCTGAATTCGATGAGGAGGCCTTAGATCCCCCGCAACCAAAAATTAAAATGGCCATCCGGCCGGATAGACGACCTCACGACCAACATAAAGCGGCGAACAATGCCGCACATAAGCCAATACGCGATGCACGCGAGGGCTCGCATCAAAAGGACGGTGCAACCATATCCATTTATGGACCATGCAAGTGCGCTCTAGCATACGATGCAACACAACAAACATCCGAACACCACGGTACACCCAGATACAGGGGTGCCACACACCCCCTATGTTTCACCGATGAGGTGATGGACCATGAATTTCTAGAGGGATTCAAACCCGTAAACATAGAGGCATACGATGGAATAATAGACCCTGGGGGTCTGGATTGAGGACTATATCCTCCATATCCATATGGCTCGAGGCGATGATCTCCACGCCATCAAGTACTTACCCCTCAAGCTCAAAGGGCCAGCTCGGCACTGGCTTAAAAGCCTCCCCGAAAGCTCCATTGGAAGCTGGGAAGAGCTCGAAGACGCCTTTCGAGCAAATTTTCAAGGGACATATGTCCGACCACCGGATGCAAATGATTTAAGTCATATAACTCAACAGCCCGGAGAGTCAGCCCGAAAGCTTTGGAACATGTTTCTTACTAAAAAGAACCAAATAGTCAACTGTCCGGACGCCGAAGCCTTGGCAGCCTTTAAGCACAGCGTCCGAGACGAATGGCTTGCCAGGCACCTCGGCCAAGAAATGCTGAGAACAATGGCAGCATTAACAAGCCTCATGACCCGCTTTTGCATGGGCGAGGACAGCTGGCTAGCCCGATGCAGCACCAGCGGCCCAAGTACATCCGAAGTTAGAGATGGAAACGGGAAATCATGATGCAGCAAAAATAATAAGCGCCGGAATAAAGAAGACAACCCAAAGAGCACGGCGGTAAACGCTGGGTTCAGAAGCTCTCGGCCAGGTCAGCAAAAGCCGCCCTCTAAAGGCGCCAGAGATGAACTGTCCAGCTTAAACAAAATTCTGGACCAAATATGTCAGATCCATAGCACCCTCGATAAGCCTGCAAATCATACCCATAGAGAATGTTGGGTCTTCAAGCAGTCCGGCAAGCTCAACGCCGAACATAAGGGGCGGGATACACCAAGCGAAGATGAGGATGAGCCTCGCAAGCAAAACACTGGGGAACAGAAGAAATTTCCACCAGAAGTCAAAACAGTAAACATGTTACACGTGATAAAGGGGAGAAGCAAAGCGGCACTCCCAAACAAACATGCCCAAGGGCCTATCACCATGGAGTTCTGCCACTGGCCGTCTCAACCGATCACCTTCGACCATCAGGATTACTCAGCAAGTATCCGGAACGCAGGGTGGGCTGCCTTGGTATTAGATCCAATAATTGACGGATACCACTTCACACGAGTCCTGATGGATGGCGGCAGCAGCTTAAACCTGATATATCAGAACACACTCCGCAAAATGGGGATAGACCCAACGAAAATTTGCCACAACAATACTACCTTTAGAGGAGTAACGCCAGGCCCAAGGGCTCATTGCATGGGCTCCCTGCTACTAGAGGTTATATTCGGCTTCCCCGACAACTTCCGTAGCGAAAATTTAACCTTCCACATTGCTCCGTTCCAAAGTGGCTATCAAGCACTACTTGGACGCAAAGCTTTCACTCGCTTCAATGCAATACCGCATTACGCTTCCCTCACACTTAAGATGCCCGGTCCATGTGGCATCATTACAGTAAATGGAAATATTGAGCGATCCCTGCGCGCCGAAGAGAGTGCGGCTGCCTTGGCAGCCGCACACTAAAACGGCCTCACCAACTAAAGCATTTGATAGGTCGTCAAGACCACGGACACGGTTAGACGAGTCCGGCGCAGCTAAATGAAATTCATACAGGTTTGATGGCCACACCCCTATTACAAATACAAGGGGCTCAACGCGCGCAATTTTTACTCATCTTGAACTGTAAATGGTTTCTTTAAACCCACCTTTTTTCACGACAACTTTTCACCTAAAGTTCCTCTCTTTTACAGATGACAATCATGCTACACCCGTCCAGGATATGACACAACAGAGACACATGCGCAGACGTGCAGCAGGGACCCGTTCCAAGGATTCTTTTTAGATTAAGACCCTGCGTCAACCTTTTTTACTGTCTCTTGTTGATACACATCCCTCGATTCTTAGTACAATCGAGAAGGATGCTGACGTCTTGGCATGTGGCCACGTCAGAACAATGCACGTACCTGGACACTAGGGGTGAGGGAGTCCTGGATTAGGGGGTGTTCGGATAGCTGGACTATACCTTCAACCGGACTCCTGGACTGTGAAGATACGAGATTGAAGACTTCGTCCCGTGTCCGGAAGGGACTTTCCTTGGTGTGGAAGGCAAGCTTGGCGATACAGATATGTAGATCTCCTACCATTGTAACTGACTTTGTGTAACCCTAACCCTCTCCGGTGTCTATATAAACCGGAGGGTTTTAGTCCGTAGGACAACATACCCAACAACAATCATACCATAGGCTAGCTTCTAGGGTTTAGCCTCTCCGATCTCATGGTAGATCTACTCTTGTACTACCCATATCATCAATATTAATCAAGCAGGACATAGGGTTTTACCTCCATCGAGAGGGCCCGAACCTGGGTAAAACTTCGTGTCCCTTGCCTCATGTTACCATCCGTCCTAGACGCACAGTTTGGGACCCTCTACCCGAGATCCGCCGGTTTTGACACCGACATTGGTGCTTTCATTGAGAGTTCCTCTGTGTCGTCGCCGTCAGGCTTGATGGCTCCTATGATCATCAATGGCGATGCAGTCCAGGGTGAGACCTTCCTCCCCGGACAGATCTTCATCTTCGGCGGCTTCGCACTGCGGGCCAATTCACTTGGCCATCTGGAGCAGATCGAAAGCTATGCCCCTAGCCGTCAGGTCAGATTTGGAAGCTTAAACTACACGGCTGACATCCGCGGGGACTTGATCTTTGATGGATTCGAGCCACTGCCGAGCGAGCCGCACTGTCACGACGAACATGATCTAGCTCTGCCGCCGAACAGTGCCCTGGAGGCCGCACCCGCATCGGCTTCGACCCTTAATTCGGAGCCAACTGCACCGATCGAGGATGGGTGGTTGGACGCCGCCTCGGGGGCTGCGATCTCAACAACGATCAAGCCAAACACCAGCCCCGCACTCTGCGAGACTCGTGACTCCAAGGAGCCGGACTCCTCTTCGGACTCCGAACCCTCCGCGCCCCTGCCGGTCGAATCTGATTGGGCACCGATCATGGAGTTTACTGCCGCGGACATCTTTCAGCACTCGCCTTTCGGCGATATTTTGAAGACACTGAAGTCTCTCTCTTTATCAGGTGAGCCCTGGCCGGACTACGGTCAGCAAGGTTGGGATTCGGACGATGAAGAAATTCAAAGCCCACCCACCACCCACTTTGTAGCCACTTTCGACGACTTAACCGACATGCCCGACTTTGACTCCGAAGACATCGACGATACGGACGCTGATGAAGGAGACAATGAAGAACCAGCGCCTATCAGGCCCTGGAAAGCCACCTCGTCATATGACATATACATGGTGGACACCCCAAAAGAAGGAGATGGCGAGGGAACAGCTGAGGATGACCCCTCCAAGAAACAGCCTAAGCGCCGGCGTCAGCGGCGCCGCTCAAAATCCTGCCAAAACAAATATGGTGATTCCAGCACGGGAGATAATAATACTCTGGAAAGTGCCGAAGAAAACCCCCTCCAGCAAGATTTAGCACAGGAGGATGGAGAAACCAGCCCTCATGAGAGAGCGACAGACAGAGAGGTCGAGGACGATAATTATATGCCTCCCTCCGAAGACGAGGCAAGCCTCGACGACGACGAATTCGTCGTGCCAGAGGATCCTGTCGAGCAAGAGCATTTTCAACGCAGGCTTATGGCCACGGCAAGAAGCCTCAAGAAAAAACAGCAACAGCTTAGAGCTGATCAAGATTTGCTAGTCGACAGATGGACTGAAGTCCTTGCGGCCAAAGAGCATAAACTCGAACGCCCCTCAGAGATCTACCCAAAGCGCAGGTTGCTACCCCGATTAGAGGAGGAAGCACTTGATGTGGCCGATCGACCACCTCGTGGTCGCGGCAGAGAGGCCTCTCGGCCCTCCACTCAAGCCGCACCTCATACCAAGGCATGGGAATATGCACCGGACTTACAAGATATGTTGGAGGACAAGGCAAGGCAAACAAGATCGATCTACGGATCGCGTGGGCGCCCCACGGCTCGAGACGGTAACTGTCACGCCGGCCACAAATTCGACAGGGCCGAACACAGTAGACAAAGCTCATTGGAGCCACGTCGTGATATAGCCCAGTACAGAGGCGCCGCACACCCACTATGCTTCACAGACGAAATAATGGACCATCAAATCCCCGAGGGTTTCAAACCCGTAAACATTGAATCATATGATGGCACAACAGATCCTGCGGTATGGATTGAGGATTATCTCCTTCATATCCACATGGCCCGCGGCGATGATTTCCACGCCATCAAATACCTCCCACTCAAGCTTAAAGGACCAGCTCGGCATTGGCTTAACAGCTTGCCAACAGGATTGTTGAGAGGACTTGGAAGCCGCATTCCTCAATAATTTGCAGGGCACTTATGTGCGACCCCCAGACGCCGACGACCTAAGTCACGTAATTCAGCAGCCAGAGGAATCAGCTAGGCAATTCTGGACACGGTTCCTAACAAAGAAAAATCAAATAGTCGACTGTCCGGACGCTGAGGCCCTAGCAGCCTCCAAGCACAATATCCGTGACGAGTGGCTTGCCTGGCACCTTGGACAGGAAAAGTCGAAGTCTATGGCAGCACTCATGACACTCATGACCCGCTTTTGCATGGGAGAAGACAGCTGGCTTGCTCATAGCAACAATATGACCAAGAACCCTGGTAATTCGAATACCAGGGACAGTAGTGGCAGGTCGCGTCGCAACAAGCAGAAGCACCACATTAACGACGACAATGCTGAGGATACGTCAGTTAATGCCGGATTCAGAGGCTCTAAATCCGGTCAGCGGAAAAAGCCATTCAAAAGGAATCCTAGGGGCCCGTCCAGTTTGGACCGTATACTCGACCGCTTGTGCCAGATACATGGCACCCTCGAAAAGCCGGACAATCACACCAACAGGGATTGTTGGGTGTTCAAGCAGGCAGGCAAGTTAAATGCTCAAAATGAAGACAAGGGGCTGCATAGCGATGACGACGAGGAGCCCCGGCCACCGAACAATAGTGGACAGAAGGGTTTCCCCCCACAAGTACGGACGGTGAACATGATATACGCAACCCACGTCCCCAAAAGGGAGCGGAAGCGCGCGTTAAGGGACGTATACGCGGTAGAGCCAGTCGCCCCAAAGTTCAACCCATGGTCCTCCTGCCCGATCACCTTTGATCGAAGGGACCATCCCACTTGCATTCGTCATGGCGGATTCGCCGCATTGGTTCTAGACCCAATTATTGACGGATTTCATCTCACTAGAGTCCTTATGGACGGCGGCAGTAGCCTGAACCTGCTTTACCAGGATACAGTGCGGAAAATGGGCATAGATCCCTCGAGGATTAAGCCCACCAAATCGACCTTTAAAGGCGTAATACCAGGTGTAGAGGCCAACTGTACAGGCTCAGTCACACTTGAAGTGGTCTTCGGATCTCCGGATAATTTCTGAAGCGAGGAGTTAATCTTCGACATAGTCCCATTCCGCAGTGGCTATCACGCACTGCTCGGGCGAACCACATTCGCCAAGTTCAATGCGGTACCGCACTATGCATACCTTAAGCTCAAGATGCCAGGCCCTCGAGGAGTAATTACGGTTAATGGAAACACCGAATGCTCCCTCCGAATGGAGGAGCACACGGCGGCCCTTGCAGCGGAAGTACAAAGTAGCCTCTCCAGGCAGTTCTCCAGTCCGGCCATTAAACGACCGGACACCGTCAAGCGCGCCCAGAGTAACCTACAACAAGACCATCTGGCACGATCCGAGCAGGCGTAGCAATGCGGCCCCAACTCCAGCCCTCGCAAAAATGCGACACCAGTACTTCGCGTACATAACTATGCTCTAGAAATACCATGGGTACAGGGGGAGGGGCACCATCACGGCACGCCCGAAACACGGCTTAAACTGCACCAGGGGCTGCCGATTTTTTAATTTTCTCTTACTTTCAGGACTCCACTCTTCGGAAGGCCTGTTCGGCAGTTCAATTGCCGCACAAACGATGCAAGAACCAGGGAAGCAGACAAGCCATGCCGCATTACGGAACTCCCAGGTGGTCTCTATCACGAGCAGTATACCTGTTTCGCATACTATTCCGCAGCTTGCCCCTAGAACGGACATGTTACATAGTCCAACCTTTTGCTTATCACATTATTTGTATCGTTCTACTTTGATCGCATACCTCTTTAATAAACAGTGCATAGCTTTTGTCTATTTTTGCATTACTCTTATATATATATATATATATATATATATATATATATATATATATATATATATATGTTCCTTAACGACATATTGCACCCGTACACTTTGGTACGGCCTAAATACTCCAGGGGCTTTAGTACCCCTCAATATGGTGTGAGAAGTCCGAACACTTTAACAAGTGCGGAACCCCGGACTTATAGCATTATATGCATCGGCTCCGAATCATGTCTTGGGTCAATAATTGGGTTTGCCCGGCTCCTATGTTTTGGTGCCTTACGTTTCGCTATATCGGCTAAGGTAGCACTAGGAGAACCACTGCGATTGTGCTCCAGTTGAGCTGGGTCGAGCACCTCAGTGGAGAAAGCTAAAACTGACTGTCATGATGAAGCGAGAGCTGGTCGCTGTTCGAGAGATTTTTCGAGTCCCTAACGACTTATGCCGCTTAGAGCGAGGAGCCGGCTCTGTCCGGCCAAGGCGTGGATAACGCCCCGAACTCGGTCTTCCGAATACTAGGGGCTTCGCCGAAATTTAAAATTATAGAATTCTATGGCTAAGTGAGAGTGTTCACGCATTATAGTCCGATTGCCTTATTCGTTGGGCTGAGCGCCTCCCTCGAAGGACCCAAACATGGGAAAAAGAGCGCTCAGGATTATCCCCAAACACCCCAGCACTAGCGGCACGGGGGCAGAAGCCGACGACTTGCCATCTCTCAGAATTGATAAACAGCCGCACAGAAGGTAATATTTTAAATTCCAACAGCATTGCTTAGCGCATATGAACAAGTTTTCAGCGCACATGACAAAACGAGCAAGTTTCACTCAAAAATTACATCCCTAGAACATTCATCCGCCACAAGGCAGGCACCCTTCAGAACATCCTTATAATAATTCTCGGGCTTGCGATGCTCTTTCCTCGGCGGTGGCCCGTCCTTCACAAGCTTCTCAGCATCCAGCTTGCCCCAGTGCACCTTAGCACGGGCAAGGGCCCTACGGGCACCTTCAATGCAGATGGAGCGCTTGATGACTTCGAGCCTTGGACAGACCTCCATCAGTCGCCGCACCAGCCCGAAATAGCTCCCAGGCAGAGCCTCTCTAGGCCACAGCCGAACTATGAGGCCCTTCATGGCCTGTTCGCCGCTCAAAATCCCGCCAAAACAAATACGGTGATTCCAGCACGGGAGATAATAATACTCCGGAAAGTGCCGAAGAAAACCCCCTCCAGCAAGATTTAGCACAGGAGGATGGAGAAACCAGCCCTCATGAGAGAGCGACAGACAAAGAGGTCGAGGACGATAATTATATGCCTCCCTCCGAAGACGAGGCAAGCCTCGACGACGACGAATTCGTCATGCCAGAGGATCCCATCGAGCAAGAGCATTTTCAACGCAGGCTTATGGCCACGGCAAGAAGCCTCAAGAAAAAATAACAACAACTTAGAGCTAATCAAGATTTGCTAGTCGACAGATCGACTGAAGTCCTTGCGGCCAAAGAGCATAAACTCAAACGCCCCTCAAAGATCTACCCAAAGCGCAGGTTGCTACCACGATTAGAGGAGGAAGCACTTGATGTGGCCGATCGGCCACCTCGTGGCTGCGGCAGAGAGGCCTCTCGGCCCTCCACTCAAGCCGCACCCCGTACCAAGGCACAGGAATATGCGCCAGACTTACGAGATATGTTGGAGGACAAGGCAAGGCAAACAAGATCGATCTACGGATCGCGTGGGCGCCCCACGGCTCGAGACGGTAACTGTCACGCCGGCCACAAATTCGGCAGGGCCGAACACAGTAGACAAAGCTCATTGGAGCTACGTCGTGATATAGCCCAGTACAGAGGTGTCGCACACCCACTATGCTTCACAGACGAAATAATGGATCATCAAATCCCCGAGGGTTTCAAACCCGTAAACATTGAATCATATGATGGCACAACAGATCCTGCGGTATGGATCGAGGATTATCTCCTTCTTATCCACATGGCCCGCGGCGATGATTTCCACGCAATCAAATACCTCCCACTCAAGCTTAAAGGACCAGCTCGGCATTGGCTTAACAGCTTGCCAACAGGATTGTTGGGAGGACCTGGAAGCCGCATTCCTCAACAATTTGCAGGGCACTTATGTGCGACCCCCAGATGCCGATGACCTAAGTCACGTAATTCAGCAGCCAGAGGAATCGGCTAGGCAATTCTGGACACGGTTCCTAACAAAGAAAAATCAAATAGTCAACTATCCGGACGCTGAGGCCCTAGCAGCCTCCAAGCACAATATCCGTGACGAGTGGCTTGCCCGGCACCTTGGACAGGAAAAGTCGAAGTCTATGACAGCACTCATGACACTCATGACCCGCTTTTGCACGAAAGAAGACAGCTGGCTTGCTCATAGCAACAATATGACCAAGAACCCTGGTAATTCGGATACCAGGGACAGTAGTGGCAGGTCGCGTCGCAGCAAGCAGAAGCGCCGCATTAACGGCGACAATGCTGAGGATACGTCAGTTAATGCCGGATTCAGAGGCTCTAAATCCGGTCAGCGGAAAAAGCCATTCAAAAGGAATCCTAGGGGCCCATCCAGTTTGGACCGTATACTCGACCGCTTGTGCCAGATACATGGCACCCTCGAAAAGCCGGCCAATCACACCAACAGGGATTGTTGGGTGTTCAAGCAGGCAGGCAAGTTAAATGCTCAAAATGAAGACAAGGGGCTGCATAGCGATGACGACGAGGAGCCCCGGCCGCTGAACAACAGTGGACAGAAGGGTTTCCCCCCACAAGTGCGGACGGTGAACATGATATACGCAACCCACGTCCCCAAAAGGGAGCGGAAGCGCGCGTTAAGGGACGTATACGTGGTAGAGCCAGTTGCCCCAAAGTTCAACCCATGGTCCTCCTGCCCGATCACCTTTGATCGAAGGGACCATCCCACTAGCATCCGTCATGGCGGATTCGCCGCATTGGTTCTAGACCCAATTATTGACGGATTTCATCTCACTAGAGTCCTTATGGACGGCGGCAGTAGCCTGAACCTGCTTTACCAGGATACAGTGCGGAAAATGGGCATAGATCCCTCGAGGATTAAGCCCACCAAAACGACCTTTAAAGGCGTAATACCAGGTGTAGAGGCCAACTGTACAGGCTCAGTCACACTTGAAGTGGTCTTCGGATCTCCGGATAATTTCCGAAGCGAGGAGTTAATCTTCGACATAGTCCCATTCCGCAGTGGCTATCATGCACTGCTCGGGCGAACCACATTCGCCAAGTTCAATGCGGTACCGCACTATGCATACCTTAAGCTCAAGATGCCAGGCCCTCGAGGAGTAATTACGGTCAATGGAAACACCGAACGCTCCCTTCGAACGGAGGAGCACACGGCGGCCCTTGCAGCGGAAGTACAAAGCAGCCTCTCCAGGCAGTTCTCCAGTCCGGCCATTAAACGACCGGACACCGTCAAGCACGCCCAGAGTAACCTACAACAAGACCGTCTGGCACGATCCGAGCAGGCGTAGCAATGCGGCCCCAACCCCAGCCCTCGCAAAAATGCGACACCAGTACTTCGCATACATAACTACGCTCTAGAAATACCATGGGTACAGGGGGAGGGGCACCATCACGGCACGCCCGAAACACGGCTTAAACCGCACCAGGGGCTGCCGATTTTTTAATTTTCTCTTACTTTCAGGACTCCACTCTTCGGAAGGCCTGTTCAGCAGTTCAATTGCCGCACAAACGATGCAAGAACCAGGGAAGCAGACAAGCCATGCGGCATTACGGAACTCCCAGGTGGTCTCTATCACGAGCAGTATACCTGTTTCGCATACGATTCCGCAGCTTGCCCCTAGAACGGACATGTTACATACTATTTCGCATACTATTCCGCAGCTTGCCCCTAGAACAGACATGTTACATAGTCCAACCTTTTGCTTATCACATTATTTGTATCGTTCTACTTTGATCGCATCCCTCTTTAATAAACAGTGCATAGCTTTTGTCTATTTTTGCATTACTCTTTTATATATATATATATATATATGTATATATATATATATATGTTCCTTAACGACATATTGCACCCGTACACTTTGGTACGGCCTAAATACGCCAGGGGCTTTAGTACCCCTCAATATGGTGTGAGAAGTCCGAACACTTTAACAAGTGCGGCACCCCGGACTTATAGCATTATATGCATCGGCTCCGAATCATGTCTTGGGTCAATAGTTGGGTTTGCCCGGCTCCTATGTTTTGGTGCCTTACGTTCCGCTATATCGGCTAAGGTAGCACTAGGAGAACCACTGCGATTGTGCTCCAGTTGAGCTGGGTCGAGCACCTCAGTGGAGAAAGCTAAAACTGACTGTCATGATGAAGCGAGAGCTGGTCGCTGTTCGAGAGGTTTTTCGAGTCCCTAACGACTTATGCCGCTTAGAGCGAGGAGCCGGCTCAGTCCGGCCAAGGCGTGGATAGCGCCCCGAACTCGGTCTTCCGAATACCAGGGGCTTCGCCGAAATTTAAAATTATAGAATTCTATGGCTAAGTGAGAGTGTTCACGCATTATAGTCCAATTTCCTTGTTTGTTGGGCTGAGCGCCTCCCTCGAAGGACCCAAACATGGGAAAAAGAGCGCTCAGGTTTATCCCCAAACACCCCAGCACTAGCGGCACGGGGGCAGAAGCAGACGACTTGCCATCTCTCAGAATTGATAAACAGCCGCACAGAAGGTAATATTTTAAATTCCAACAGCATTGCTTAGCGCATATGAACAAGTTTTCAGCGCACATGACAAAACGAGCAAGTTTCACTCAAAAATTACATCCCTAGAACATTCATCCGCCACAAGGCAGGCACCCTTCAGAACATCCTTATAATAATTCTCGGGCTTGCGATGCTCTTTCCTCGGCGGTGGCCCGTCCTTCACAAGCTTCTCAGCATCCAGCTTGCCCCAGTGCACCTTAGCACGGGCAAGGGCCCTACGGGCACCTTCAATGCAGATGGAGCGCTTGATGACTTCGAGCCTTGGACAGACCTCCATCAGTCGCCGCACCAGCCCGAAATAGCTCCCAGGCAGAGCCTCTCTAGGCCACAGCCGAACTATTAGGCCCTTCATGGCCTGTTCGGCCGCCTTGTGGAGCTCGACCAGTTGCTTCAGCTGGTCGCTCAGGGGCACGGGGTGTCCGGCCTCAGCATACTGAGACCAGAACACCTTCTCTATTGAGCTGCCCTCCTCGGCTCGATAGAATGCGGCGGCATCGGACACACTCCGGGGAAGATCTGCGAACGCTCATAGAGAGCTCCGGATTCGGGTAAGTAACAAATAACTCACATTTATGTGTTTGCTTTGCATAAAGAATGCCTTACCCGCCGCTATCTTCTTCACCTCATTCAACTCATGGAGGGTCTTCTGGGATTCGGCCTTGGCAGACTTGGCATTTTCAATAGCCACCGCGAGCTCGGACGCTCGCGTCTTTGAGTCAAGCTCCAAACTCTCATGTTTTTCCATGAGCCTGGAGCTCTTGCCGCACCTTGCCAACCTCGGCCTCATACTTCTCCCGCTCGGTGCGCTCCGTGGCCGCCCTCTTCTCGGCCTCGACCAGCGCTTGCTTAAGGGTCGCCACCTCAGACGTGGCCCCTACAATAGCCACGATAATCCTGTCATTTTTTGCAATTGCACCTTTATATATATTTAAACAAGGTATTTCTTACCTTCATTGTCCTCGAGCTGCTTCTTGGCACGCCCGAGCTCTTGCTCGGACCGCTCGAGGTTCTGCTTTAGCGTGTCCTCTTCCGCAGTCAGTGCGGCGGACGCAAGCAGAGAAGCCTGCATATGCATATTGACTCCTTTTTGATAGACTCCTACGAATTTTATTTGATCCTCTATTCGGCTTTTCTTCTCGAACGCCAAACAGAGCATCAGGGGCTACTGTCTATGCGGTAATATTATTTACACATTCTTTACTTACCTCAAAGCCTGTTAAAAGGCTAGTACAAGCTTCAGTCAGTCCGTTCTTGGCGGACTGAACCTTCTGGACCACCACACTCATAATGGTGCGGTGCTCCTCGTCGATGGAGGCGCCTTGGAGCGCCCCCAACAGATTGTCCGGCGCCTCCGGTTGGACGGGGGTCACCGGCACGATGGGCTTGCTCCTCTTGGAAGGATGTCCCCCACCGGACTCTGGAACCTTTGAAGGTTCCGGAGTGGTGTCCGGCCTAGAGCCGGACTTGGAGCCCTGGGGGGTTTCATCCCCTTTACTCCTGGAGTCTGGGAGGTCGCCTTGTGGCGCCTCCAGGACCACCTCCTCCCGGCTTGGAACCTGTTGGGACAACACTTCGGTGTCGTCCGTAGGGCAGTGGGAGGAAGCCGTCGGAAGCGAGTTCACATCCGACGAGTCCAATGAGCCGCTCAACGATGCGTCGAGCCGGTCTTTGGGTGGGATGCATAAACATATTCGACATAAGGGAAAGCTGTGCAATAAATGAATACTATGAATTACTCTGGTAACCAGATACTTACGATTTAGCCAGGGGCTTGGCCCTGGGCGGCCAGTCCTCTCCGCCATTGTCGGCGTTGGTGGAGTAGTCCGGAGGAAGGGTTTTCCCCTTCTTGGACCCTTTGGCCTCCCCAGCTGGGGCGGCCTTCCTTTTCTTCCCTTCCCCCACTGGAGGGGGAGGGGTCTCTTCTTACTCCTCCTCGTCTTCATGGGAGGAGTGCGTCTTGGAGTCGTCAGATGAGGGATCCGACACCTCCAGGCGCCGGGCACTCTTTCGAGTCCCCGTGGCCCTCTTCTTGGCCTTCTTCTCCGGCACCACATGGGGTGCCGGAACCAGTAGCTTCGCCAAGCGAGCGTCCGCTGGGCCTTCGGGCAAAGGAACCGGACAGTTGATCTGTCCGGACGTCTCCTGCCAATCCTGTCAAAGGTAAGGGAGCTTAGATCCCGCATGGAGTCAAACTATTAAAAACTGATACCCTATAAAAGGAAAAAAATAGCTTACCACATGAGCGTGACGCTGCATACTGAATCCGCGATCCTCGGTAGCGGATGCGGGGGCCTCGGCGCCCTTGAAAAGCACCTTCCAGGCATCTTCGTACGTCATGTCGAAGAGCCTGCTCCGAGTTCGGTGCCGCGCCGGGTCGAACTCCCACAGGGTGAAAGCCCGTTGTTGACACGGGAGGATCAGGCGGATGAGCATAACCTGGACTACGTTGACAAGTTTGAGCTTCCTGTCCACCAGGGTTTGGACGCATGTTTGGAGTCCGGCCAGCTCTCCTTTTTACCCCACGACAGGCCCGTCTCCTTCCAAGAGGTGAGCCGCGTAGGGGGTCTGGATCAAAACTCGGGGGCTGCGACCCATTCGGGGTCGCGCGGCTTGGTGATGTAAAACCACCCCGATTGCCACCCCTTTAGGGTCTCCACAAAGGAGCCCTCGAGCCATAAGACGTTGGGCATCTTTCCCACCATGGCGCCTCCGCACTCCGCCTGGTTGCCGCGCACCACCTTCGGCTTGACATTGAAAGTCTTGAGCCATAGGCCGAAATGGGGGCAGATGTAGAGGAAAGCCTCGCACACGATGATAAATGCCGAGATGTTGAGGACAAAGTTTGGGGCCAGATCGTGGAAATCCAAGCCATAGTAGAACATGAGCCCCCAGATAAATGGGTGGAGAGGGAAGCCCAGTCCACGGAGGAAATGGGGGAGGAACACCACCCTCTCATGGGGCCTAGGGGTGGGGATGAGCTGCCCCTTTTTGGGAATCCGGTACGCGATGTCGTTAGATAAGTATCCGGCCTTCCTCAGTTTTTTGATGTGTCCCTCCGTGACAGAGGAGACCATCCACTTGCCTCCCGCTCCGGACATGGCTAGAGAAGGTTGAGGTGGGGAGTGCGGACTTGGGCGCTGGATCTCGAGTGTGCGAGAATGGATAAGCAAGGGAGGAAGAAGGCGTAGGTGAAAAGGTGGATCCTTATCCCCTTATATGGGTGGACGCAACTACGTGTCCCCACCAGCCTGGTAAAACTCGCTTATCTCCAAGCACAGTAATCAATGGCGCGGTTGGGTTACCCACACCCGTATTGATGAGAATCCCGGAATAAGGGGACACGATCTCTGCTTTAACAAGACGTGCCAAGGAACCGCCTCGCATGACGCGCTGAGGTGGGATAATAAAATGACTCGGATAAAGGCTTGGCCGTGATGTGTCACACTACGGAATACGTCAGCAGATTAGATTTGTGTAAATATTATTCTCTCTATGGCAATATGTGGAAACTTATTTTGCAGAGCCGGACACTATCTTTGTGTTCAAAATCTTCTATGAAGTACTTGGAGGAGGAACCCGCCTTGCAATGCCGAAGACAATCTGCGTGCCGGACTCGTCGTCATTGAAGCCTGGTTCAGGGGCTACTGAGGGAGTCCTGGATTAGGGGGTGTTCGGATAGCTGGACTATACCTTCAACCGGACTCCTGGACTATGAAGATACGAGATTGAAGACTTCGTCCCGTGTCCGGAAGGGACTTTCCTTGGCGTGGAAGGCAAGCTTGGCGATACGGATATGTAGATCTCCTACCATCGTAACCGACTTTGTGTAACCCTAACCCTCTCCGGTGTCTATATAAACCGGAGGATTTTAGTCCGTAGGACAACATACCCAACAACAATCATACCATAGGCTAGCTTCTAGGGTTTAGC
Source organism: Triticum aestivum (assembly GCF_018294505.1). Classification (NCBI taxonomy): domain Eukaryota; kingdom Viridiplantae; phylum Streptophyta; class Magnoliopsida; order Poales; family Poaceae; genus Triticum; species Triticum aestivum. The sequence continues at coordinate 582,234,810 of NC_057797.1, read as the reverse complement.
CTCTCCGATCTCGTGGTAGATCTACTCTTGTACTACCCATATCATAAATATTAATCAAGCAGGACGTAGGGTTTTACCTCCATCGAGAGGGCCCGAACCTGGGTAAAACTTCGTGTCCCTTGCCTCCTGTTACCATCCGGCCTAGACGCACAGTTCGGGACCCCCTACCTGAGATCCGCCGGTTTTGACACCGACAAGGGGCTTCTTACAAAGGGCACTATTTAGGCCCGGTTTACACCATAAAGACCGAATACCTTAGGGAGTGTTCGGCGTCGCGAGTTTGGCCTTATATGCATCAGCTCCGAATCATGTCTTGGGTCAAATGTTGGGTTTGCCCAGCTCCTGGGTTTTGCTGCCTTACGTTCCGCTCTATCGGCTAAGGCGGCACCAGGAGAACTACTGCGATTGTGCCCTGGTTCATCCGGACGAGCACCTCAGTAGAGAAAGTCGAAAACTGACTGTCATGATATAGCATGAGTCTGGTCAACTACTCGATGACCTATCAGAATCCTAGAATTCCTCCGCCTTAACGAAGGGCCGTTTCCCGGCTGGGCATGTACGCACCCCGAACTCGGGTGAGTGCGGAGCCACCAGGGGCTATATAGTAGCCCCACTGTCAAACTCCTATGGCTAAGTGAAAGTGTTAAAGCATTATAGTCCGGTTGCCTAGTTAGCTGCGCTATCACCTCCTTATTAGGACCAAGACGTTGGATTAAGTGTGAATACGCGCCTTCTGCGAACACCCCCGCATTATATGCGTGGGGGCTGAAGCCGACGACTGCAATCTTTCAGGTTATATAAATGTATACATAAAACGGCCGCACATGAGGCATCACAATACTTTCGGGCAAAAGTATAAATACAACCTTGATAACATTAATAAAACATTGTTTTTACAATGGGAATACATGTCACTCAAACATAATATTCTTCGAGCACTGGGCCTCTATCAAATGAGCACCCTCAAGAACTTCTTCAAAATAGTGCTCGGCAGCCACTCGGCCTATGGCCGAACCCTGCGCCGCGACAGTGGTAGCATCCATCTCCGCCCTGTATGCTTTGACACGGGCAAGGGCCATCCGCGAGCCTCCTATGCACGCTGACTTCTTCATCGCATTGATGCGCGGCACCGTACCAAGGAACTGTTGCACCAAGCTAAAATAACTATTCGGCTTTGGCCTTTCCAGCCACAGCTGATCCACGACAGACCTCATGGCGAGTCCGGACAACCTATTGAGTTCGGCCCATTCGGCTAGCTGATCGGTCAATGGAAGCGGATGCTCTGGAACGTTAAACTGTGACCAAAACAGCTTGTCCACTTCCCGATCTGTTTGATCTCGGAAGTATTCGGCCGCATCGACAGCGCTCGCCGCCAAGTCCAGATATGCGTCTGCCGAACTCCACAGCCGATCCTGAGGGGCATACCGCGGATCTCCGAACTTCCTCCGTAGCAAAAAGGGCTTCCCATCCACAATGTCACAGGCTTCACGCAACTCCTCCTTCTTCGCTCTCATGGCAGAACAGGTGTCTTTGGTCGCCATCGTGGCCTTTTCAAGGTCCGTCGCCTTCGCTCGGTTTTCTTCCTCAAGGAACTGGCAACGGTCGGCAGTGTCTTTTAACTTTACAACCATCTTGGCCTTTTTCTCTCTGCTCTCGCAATGCGCATCCTTCTCGGCTCTTAACTCTTCGGCCGCCTTTAAAGCAGCCACATTACTACTCCTTGCTTGTTCTTTGGCTCGGGCAAGTTCTGCCCGAAGGGTCTCCACGGTGGCAGCTCCATCTACAGTCACAAAATATTAAAGATACTGGCATCACGCTGCTCTTACTACGTGACATTCACCAGAAAATATCACTTACCCTGTGCCTCGTCAAGCCGCTTGTTAACAAGCTCGATCTCGACATCCGCCGCATCCAGTTGCCGCTTTATTTCGGCAAACTCATGAGTCCGGCTAGCCACCGGAGCTTCCACTACCTGCACATAAAGGCGGTATGGTTACCTGGGAGTACGATCCTCTGTTTGCCGCCGTTCTTGGTGACAACCAGAGTCTCAGGGGCTACTATCTACACAGGGCACACCTAAAAAATGTGCGGTACTGTCACAAAGGTATATCATTTTACGTACCTCAAAGCCCGTTAGTAGACTCATAAAGGCATCATGCAACCCGCTTTCGGCGGACGAAATCCTTTCCATCACCGTACCCATCAACGCACGGTGTTCTTCTGAGATGGTCGCTCGCTTCAACAGATCCCTCAGTACGTCCGACCGCATACCAGACGGCGCCGGACTCTTTTGTCTGCCCTCTTCAAGAGCTGGATGCTGGGGACTTCGGGTGACTATGGGATTATCTTCTAGCCTCACCGGATCCGGAGAGGCCCTCCGTGACGACACTTCAAGGTCGCCCGCTTCTTGAGTGGGGGAGTCCGGGGGAGGCGTTTCGCTCTCCATCATCTCTGGAAGAAGGTCCCCCGAAGACGAGCTCTGTTGAGAAGGGCTAAGATCCGAACTGCAAGATAAATGCTTCGGTTATTTTCCTCGGAAGTAAGGTAGAATATCTCTACTATTAAGTAAATTTTGATCACTTACGACTTGTTAGAGGGCTGATCCCCGCACGAACTTTGTGCGGCAAAAGCACCCTCCGAGACGGGATCCTCTGGTGGAGTTTTCTTCTCCCGTTTGGAAACCTTGGTTTCCGGATCATCAGAGGTAGTCCTCTTCCTCCCCCAGGGCGAAGGAATGTCAGACTCCTTCTCTTGGCTATCCTCCCTCACGGAGGCGCTTGTTCCCTCGATTGGAACAGATAGCGGTGGAGGCACGCTTTGGCCCTCTTTATTCCCCCCTTCATCTTCCTTTGCGGGCACCAGGCAAGGTGCTGGCTCGAGCATCTTTTCCAGCACCGGATTGTCCAAGCCTTTGGGAAGGGGAGCCGAACACCGGATCATCTTTACCTTTGCTATCCAGTCCTGGTCAAAGAGCGATCCTTCAGAATGATGTCATGATAAAAGAAAGACAGTGTGTTCGGCTAGAGGGTTACTTACTTGGGCCGCGGTGCGGTTGCTGCTTAGGCCCACGTCCTCGGAGGTGTCCGGACACTCTATCTGGGGTCCAAAGAACGACTTGTACATCTCCTTGTGCGTTAGGCCGAGGAAATTCTGAATAGCGCGCGGTCCTTCTGGGTTGAATTCCCATAAACGGAGGGGCCAGCGTTTGCAAGGCTGGACTTGACGAACCAGCATGACTTGCACTACCACAACCAAACTAAAATCTCCCTCGAAGAGATCCCAGATGCGGCTCTGCAGTATGGGCACATCCTTGGCTGGACCCCAGCTCAGCCCCCTGCTGGTCCATGACATCAGTTGTGGTGGAGGGCCCGAGCGAAAGGCGGGGGGAGCTACCCACTTGGCACTTCTGGGAGTGGTGATGTAGAACCACTCCCTTTGCCATAGTCCGGACACCTCTGGAAAAGAACCTTTTGGCCACGGAGCTCCAGCAATCTTGCTTATTAATGCACCTCCGCACGCTGCATACTGCCCCTCGACCGTCTTCGGCTTCACATCAAAGGTCTTGGGCCACAGGCCGAAGTGAGGGGTAATGCGGAGGAAGGCCTCACATACGACAATAAACGCCTTGATGTGGAGAAAGGAATCCGGGGCTAGATCGTGAAAATCAAGCCCGTAATAGAACATCAAACCCCTTACGAAGGGATCTAGAGTGAGGCCTAGTCCTTGGAGGAAGTGGGATATGAACACGATGTCTTCGTTGGGTTCAGGAGTAGGGACGACCTGCCCTCGGGCGGGTAGCCGATGCGATACTTTTGCGGTCAAGTATCTTGCCTCCCTCAACTTCTTGATATACTCTTCCGTGACGGAGGAGGGCATCCACCGGCCCTGGAGGTTGGATCCGGACATGATTGAAGGTCCGAAGCACCTGACCTGGGCTTTGGGTGTTAGAACTCGAGGTGGGGGAAGGATTCGATTGAGCACGAGAGGAAAAAAGTAAAAACCTTGACCCTTTATAAAGAGGGTGAATATCAAGCGTCCTCCTCGTGGCCGTTTGGGACTTGCCTAAAATCTAGGAGCCCTAGGCGCGGTTGGGTTACCCACGCCTGTATTGATGAGAATCCCGTAATAAGGGGGACACGATCTCTGCTTTGACAAGACGTGTCAAAAAACTGCCTCGCGTTATGTGCGGGGCTAGTTAAAGGAAACGGTTCGAATAATCACCGGGCCATGGCATAATGTCATGTTGCCAAAACGTGTGAGCAGATTAGATTTGTGGAAATATTATTCTCTCTACGATGGTATGTGGAACTTATTTTGCAGGGTCGGACACTATCCTTGTATTCAAATTTTTCCGTGGTGTATTCAGAGGAGGAACCCGCCTTGCAATGCCAAAGACAATACTGCGCGCCAGACTCATCGTCATTGAAGCCTGGTTCAGGGGCTACTGAGGGAGTCCTAGATTAGGGGGTCTTCGGACAGCCGGACTATATCCTTTGGCCGGACTATTAGACTATGAAGATACAAGATTGAAGACTTCGTCTCGTGTCCGGATGGGACTCTACTTGGCGTGGAAGGGAAGCTAGGCAATACGGATATGTATATCTCCTCCTTTGTAACCGACCTTGTGTAACCCTAGCCCCCTCCGGTGTCTATATAAACCGGAGGGTTTTAGTCCGTAGGACAACATACAATCATACCATAGGCTAGCTTCTAGGGTTTAGCCTCTCTGATCTCGTGGTAGATCAACTCTTGTAATACTCATATCATCAAGAATAAATCAAGCAAGACGTAGGGTTTTACCTCCATCAAGAGGGCCTGAACCTGGGTAAAACATCATGTCCCCTGTTTCCTGTTACCATCCGCCTTAGACACACAGTTCGGGACCCCCTACCCGAGATCAGCCGGTTTTGACACCGACAACAGGCCCTTCTCCTTCCAGGAAGTGAGCCGCGTGGTGATTCCAGATCAAAACTCGGGGGCCGCCACCCAGTTGGTGTCGCGCGGCTCGGTGATGTAGAACCACCCCGATTGCCACCCCTTTACGGTCTCCACGAAGGAGCCCTCGAGCCATGCAACGTTGGGCATTTTGCCCACCATGGCTCCGCCGCATTCCGCTTGTTGGCCGCCCACCACCTTCGGCTTGATATTGAAGGTCTTCAGCCACAGGCCGAAGTGGGGCCAGATGCGGAGGAAAGCCTCGCACATGACGATGAACGCCGAGATGTTGAGGATGAAATTCGGGGCCAGATCATGAAAATCTAGCCCATAGTAGAACATGAGGCCGCGGACGAATGGATGGAGGGGAAACCCCAATCCGCGAATGAAATGGGGGAGGAAAACCACCCTTTCATGAGGTTCCGGGGTAGGGACGATCTGCCCCGCGGCTGGCAGCCGGTGCGCGATGTCCGCGGCTAAGTATCCGACTCCACGTAACTTTTTGATGTGCCCCTCCGTGACGGAGGAGGCCATCCACTTGCCTCCCGCTCCGGACATGTTTGGAGAGAGTTGAGGAGGAGGATGCGGACTTGGGCGCTGGAGCTCGAGTGCGCGAGAATGGATGAGCAAGGAGGAAGAAGGCGTGGGTAGAAAAAGGTGAGATCTTATCCCTTTATAAGGGCGGACTAAACTATGCGCCCCCACTAGCCTGGTAAAACTCGCTTATCCCCCAAGCGCCGTAATTGATGGCGCGGTTGGGTTACCCACGTCCATATTGATGAGAATCCCGTAATAAGGGGAACACGATCTCTGCTTTGACAAGACGTGTCAAGAAACCGCCTCGCATTATGTGCGGGGCTGGCTAAAGAAAAACGGTTCGAATAATTACCGGGCCATGACATGATGTCATGCTGCCAAAATGTGTCAGCAGATTAGATTTGTGGAAATGTTATTCTCTCTACAGTGGTATGTGGAACTTATTTTGCAGGGTCGGGCACTATCCTTATATTCAAACTCTTCCATGGTGTATTCAGAGGAGGAATCCGCCTTGCAATGCCGAAGACAACACTGCGCGCAGGACTCATCGTCATTGAAGCCTGGTTCAGGGGCTACTGAGGGAGTCCTGGATTAGGGGGTCTCCGGATAGCCGGACTATATCCTTTGGCCAGATTGTTGGACTATGAAGATACAAGATTGAAGACTTCGTCCCGTGTCCGGATGGGACTCTACTTGGCGTGGAAGGCAAGCTAGGCAATACGGATATGTATATCTCCTCCTTTGTAACCGACCTTGTGTAACCCTAGCCCCTTCCAGTGTCTATATAAACCGGAGGGTTTTAGTCCATAGGACAACATACAATCATACCATAGGCTAGCTTCTAGGGTTTAGCCTCTCCGATCTCGTGGTAGATCAACTCTTGTAATACCCATATTATCAAGTATAATCAAGCAGGACATAGGGTTTTACCTCCATCAAGAGGGCCCGAACCTGGGTAAAACATCGTGTCCCCTGCCTCCTATTACCATCCGCCTTAGACGCATAGTTCGGGACCCCCTACCCGAGATCCGCTGGTTTTGACACCGACACTCATATTCATCAAGATCAATCAAGCAGGACGTAGGGTATTACCTCCATAGAGGGGGCCCGAACCTGGGTAAAACATTGTGTCCCCTGTCTCCTATTACCATCGACCTCAGACGCACAGTTCGGGACCCCCTACCCAAGATCCACCGGTTTTGACACCGAATTGGTGCTTTCATTGAGAGGTCCACTGTGCCGTCATCAAGAGGTTCGATGGCTCCTTCAACCATCTACAACGATGCTGCCCAAGGGGGATCCTTCCTCCCCGGACGGATATTCATGTTTGGCGGTTTCGCTCTGCAGGCCAACTCGCTTGGCCATCTGGAGCAGATCAAAAGCTATGCCCTTGGCCATCAGGTCAGATTTGGGAGCTTGAACTATGTTGCGGACATCCGTGGAGACTTGATCTTCATCGGATTCGATACCACGGCTACCACTCCTAGTCACCCCGAGGAACATGACCTAAATCTGTCATTGGACCGCATCTAGGAGAAAGCTCCCATAATCGCTCTCACCTTAGATCTAGAGCAGACTGCGCCATCCAAGGACAGGAGGATCGACCCCACTACGGAGGCCACAGATTCCACAATGTTGGAGCCGCACATAGACTCGATCTCACACGACACCTGTGCCACCGGAATTCCGGACTCGTCTCCTGCCGTAAGTTTCGAACCATGCGAGCCCATGGACGCCGAACTTAATCGTTTATCGATCTTCGAATTCAGCGCCGCAGACATCTTCCATCACTCACCTTTGGGCGACATGCTAAACTCATTGAAAAACCTGTCCTTGGCGGGGGACTCACAGCCGAACTATGTTCGGTTGGAACTAGGGGCTAGTGATGGAGAATCTTGCTTCCCACCCGCCACCCACTCCATAGCCACTATCGAGGACTCAACCAACATGCTCTATTATGACTCCAAAGACTTTGACGGTATAGACGACGAAGCCGAAGAAGAGCAGGGCCAGAACCTGCCACTCAGCGGCCGCGGGACAGTCACTTCTTCATACGACGTATACATGGTGGATACACCTAAACAAACTAACGACGACGACAAAGAAGATCCAGTTGAGGATAAACCTCCTGAGACACAACCCAGACGCTGATGTCAGCGGCGCCGCTCTAAGTATGTTGTGCAAAAGACAGTAATACCGACACTGGAGAAAACAACACCCCTAGCGATGCCGAAGACAATGAAGCCCCTGTTGGGGCAACATCCGAACATAATGAACTGGAGGACGGGTACAATAGCCCGCATGAACAGGCCATACACGAAGACTCAGAGGATAGTAATTACCTTCCACTGTCCGAGGACGAAGAGAGCCTCGGCGACGAGGATTTCATCGTGCCTGAGGAACCTCTTGAGCAGAAGCGCTTTAAATGCCGGCTATTAGCCACAGCAAGGAGCCTGAAAAAGAAATAGCAGCAACTTCAAGCTGACCAAGACCTGCTCAAGGATAGATGGATAGACATCCTAGTGGCTGAGAATATGGCCCCAAGCACACAACCAAGGGTTACCTAAGCACAGATTGCTACCTCAGTTTGATGAGGAGGCGCCGACACTTGTACCACGCGGTCAGGACAATGCGGCTAACCGACCACTATGCAGTCGGGATAAAGCAGCAGCTCAAGCCAAACAACAGCCCGCCTCACCCCAAAGAAAAAACAGAGACAAAACAAGGGTCATACATATGACCCTCGGCAGAACCTGGATGGTAGAGCATGACACAACATGTCGATCTATGGATCACGAGGACGTGCCTCCACACGTGACGTTGGCTACCTATTCGGACGGGACAAGTCTAGTCATAGCCAGGCCGAAAACTGCAAATGGACTCCATCTGAGCTACGTCGCGACGTGGCCCAATATAGAGGCACGGCACACCCACTTTGCTTCACTGATGTAGTAAAGAAGCATGAATTCCCAGAGGGGTTTAGACCCATGAATATCGAATCGTATGATGGAACAACCGATCCCGCGGTATGGATCGAGGATTTTCTTCTCCATATTCACATGGCTCGCGGAGATGACCTTCATGCCATCAAATACCTCCCACTAAAACTCAGAGGATGAAAGCACAAGTGCTCACTAGGTGGTTTTGGTAATTAATGTCAACATATATCTTGTTGGACTAACACTTTTACCTAGTATGTTTCAGATAAGTTCAACAATGAAGTGGCATGGACTAGAGGATGTGGAACCCCTTAAAAATGCTAAGGACAAAGGATTGGCTCAAACTCCAAGCTCAAGACTCTACATTTTCTATTTTAGTGATCCAAGATCACATTGAGTCTATAGGAAAGCCAATACTATTAAGAAGGGATGAGGTGTTGCTTAATGGCTTGCTTGCTCAAAGTGCTTAGTGATATGCTCCAAAGCCCTCAACCGCTTTCTCACCTCCAAATATGTCCCACACCAAATATCCAACTCGGCCCCACCGATTCTTTCTATCCGGAGCCACCGAGTTTAGTTGACATAGCCACTGCCAGAAACCCTAATCAGTTCGATCTCACCGATGGGATCTCGGTCTCACCGAGATGGGCTTGCAAACTCTCTGTTACCCATTGCAATATTTTCAGTCCCACCGAGATATGCAATCGGCCCCATCGAGTTTGCTTGTCCAACTCTCTATTTCGCTTATTACCCAAATCGGTCCCACCGAGTTTGAGTAATCGGTCAATCCGAGTTTTGGATTTACACTAACCCTAGCACATCGGTCCCACCGAGTTGATCTAGTCGGTCCCACCGAAAACCCTAACGGTCACTAGATTTGCTGAATCGGTCCGACCGAGTTTATCAATTCGGTCCCACCGAGATTGGCAAGTTGTGTGTAACGGTTAGATTTTGTGTGGAGGCTATATATATCCCTCCACCACCTCTTCATTCGTAGAGAGAGCCATCAGAACGAACCTACACTTCCAACCTACTTTTTTTGAGAGAGAACCACCTACACTTTGTTGAGGCCAAGATATTCCATTCTTACCATATGAATCTTGATCTCTAGCCTTCCCCAAGTTGCTTTCCACTCAAATCTTCTTTCCACCAAATCCATATCCTGTGAGAGAGAGTTGAGTGTTGGTGAGACTATCATTTGAAGCATAAGAGCAAGGAGTTCATCATCAACACACCATTTGTTACTTCTTGGAGAGTGGTGTCTCCTAGATTGGCTAGGTGTCACTTGGGAGCCTCCGACAAGATTGTGGAGTTGAACCAAGGATTTTGTAAGGGCAAGGAGATCGCCTACTTCATGAAGATCTACCGCTAGTGAGGCAAGTCCTTCGTGGGCGACAACCATGGTGGGATAGACAAGGTTGCTTCTTCGTGGACCCTTCGTGGGTGGAGCCCTCCATGGACTCGCACAACCGTTACCCTTCGTGGGTTGAAGTCTCCATAAACGTGGATGTACGATAGCACCACCTATCGGAACCACGTCTCAAAAATCTCTGTGTCTCCAAATTGCGTTTGCACACTCCAATCCCATCTCTTTACATTCTTGCAAGTTGCATGCTTTACTTTCCGCTGCTCATATACTCTTTGCATGCTTGCTTGATATGTATTGTGTTTGTTAAACTTGTGCCAAAACTCCACTTCAACCTAAAGAAATTAAAACTGCTACTTTTAGCATTTAGTGTCTAATCACCCCCTCTAGACACCTCTTCTCGATCCTTTCAATTGGTATCAGAGCTTTGGTCTCCATTGCTTTGGTTTAAACACCATTGGAGGAAGATGGATGAGTCTTCTTTGGGGAGTCTTAGACATAGAGCGCCTATTCTTGATGGAGAATATTTTCATGAGTGGAAAAATGAAATGCTTGATATTTTCAATGAATATCATTTGAACAAGTACATTGCTAGCCCTTGTGCACCTCATGTTGATCCTTTGCATCCTACCCTTGATGAGTCTATTGACATGATCCGCAACCTTAGAACTGTTAATCTTATCACCAGAGGCTTGCCTAGAAACTTGATTGAATGTTTGCCTACACTATATGGAGATTTCTTGAGGAACGCTTTCCAAATTATTCCTTGAAAGATCTAGATGAAATTCTCCATAAGTCTATTGCCTTGATGAAGATGAGTTCCAATGATCCCAAATTTGGTGACTGCTTATTTGAGCTTACTAATCTTACGAGTGCCAAAGGAGATGTTGGAATCATTAGCAATATCATTTCCAAAGCTATTAGAATTCATAAAGATAACCATAGAAATGATCATTTATCTAATGAATTACCCTCTCTAGGAATTGATCAATCACAAGATGATGTTGAACATGGATACTATGATGAGGATGAGGATGACAGTGACTATGATCTTAATGATGCAATGAGACACTTTGGTCTTATGGCAAATCTTCGCGGCTACATGGCTGGAGGAAAGGAATGGGTTCTTGATAGTGGATGTACTGATCATATGACTGGAGATAAAGATATGTCCCGTGAGCTTGCTGAAAACGACGGCCCTCGAAAGTATGTCACCTTTGGTGATAACTCAAAGGGTAAGGTGGTTGGCCTAGGTAAGGTGGCCATCTCACATGATAGCTCCATACAAAATGTCATGCTTGTTGAATCCCTTGGCTACAATTTACTTTCAGTATCTAGACTTGCTGATTTCGGTTTCAATGTCCTATTTACTGAAGTAGATTGCCAAGTGTTTCATAGAGATAATCATAAAATAATCTTTACCGGTATACGCAGAGGTGATCTTTACATTGTTGATTTCACTAAAAAGGCTCAACCTAGAACTTGCTTAATTGCTAAATCTTCTAAAGGTTGGTTATGGCATAGACGATTAGGTCATGTTGGTATGCGAAACCTTGACAAGCTTATTAAAGGAAATCATATCCTTGGCATCAACGATGTCATATTTGATAAGGATAGACTTTGCAGCGCTTGTCAAGCAGGTAAACAGGTTGGATGAAGGCATCCCGTGAAGAACATTATGACCACAAGGAGACCACTCGAGCTACTTCACATGGATCTTTTTGGTCCTAACGCTTACAAAAGTCTCGGTGGAAATTCTTTTGGTCTAGTTATAGTTGATGATTTTTCAAGATTTACGTGGGTGTTCTTTCTCGATGATAAATTGCAGGTCCAAAAGATCTTCAAAAACTTTGCTAGGAAGGCCCAAAATCAATTTTAAGTGAAAATCAAGAAGATTCGCAGCGACAATGGAACAGAGTTCAAGAACGCAAATGTGGACACCTTTCTTGACAAAGAAGGGATTTCACATGAGTTCTCGGCTACCTACACACCTCAACAAAATGGAGTTGTTGATAGGAAGAACCGGACACTCATCAAAATGGCGAGAACGATGCTTGATGAGTACAAGACGCCAAAGCACTTATGGGCAGAAGCGGTTGAGACAGCTTGTCATGTAACACATCGCTTGTATCTTCACAAGCTACTCGGCAAGACGGCATACGAGCTCCTCACCGGTAACAAACCACAAGTTGGATACTTTTGAGTATTCGGCTCAAAGTGCTACATTCTTGATAAGCATCATCGTTCTAAATTTGCTCCTAAGTCTCATGAAGGTTTCCTACTTGGTTATGGCCCAAACTCTCACACATACCGTGTCTACAATAATTTCACCCGAAAGGTTGAAGAGATGGTAGATGTGAAGTTTGATGAATCTAACGGCTCGCAAGTAGAGCAATTGCCAATTGATGTAGGAGACACAGACCCTTCGGAAGCAATCCAAGACTTGTCTATTGGCAAGATTCGTCCAACGGAGGTGAAGGAGAGTACCTCGTCCGTCCAAGTGGAAGCTTCTACCTCATGACAAGGTGAACCAAGAGTTGATACGGAAGCATCCACAAGTGGGAGACACCAAGATGAAGAAAACAAGGAAATGCACCAAGATGAACGCCAACAACCTCCTTCTCCACCATGACAAGAGAACGACAACGTTGATATGTCTCCAACGCATCTATAATTTTTGATTGCTCCATGCTATATTATCTACTGTTTTGGATGTTTATGGGCTTTATTATACAATTTATATTATTTTTGGGACTAACCTATTAACCCAGAGCCCAGTGCCAGTTTCTGTTTTTTCCCTTGTTTTAGAGTATCGCAGAAAAGGAAAATCAAACGGAGTCCAATTGACCTGAAACTTCACGGAACTTATTTTTGGACCAGAAGAAACCCAGAAGACTTGGAGTGCATGTGTGGGGATCAACGAGGAAGCCATGAGGCAGGGGGGCGCGCCCACCCCCTGGGCGCGCCCTTCACCCTCGTAGGCCCCTCGTGGCCCCCTGACGTACTTCTTCCGCCTATATATCTCCATATTGATACGTCTCCGTCGTATCAATAATTTTTGATTGTTCCATGCCAATATTCTACAACTTTCATATACTTTTGGCAACTTTTTATACTATTTTTGGGACCAACATATTGATCCAGTGCCCAGTGCCAGTTACTGTCTGTTGCATGTTTTTGGTTTCGCAGAATATCCATATCAAATGGAGTCCAAACGGGATAAAAATGGACGGAGATACTTTTTGGAATATTTGGAAAATTCCGGAAGAAAAATCCACGCGAGCCGGTGCCCCAGGTGGTCACGAGGCAGGGGGTTGGCCTGCCCCCTGGGCGCGCCCCTACCCTCGTGAGCCACCCGTAAGGTGGTTGACGCTCTTCTTTTGCCGCAAGAAAGCTAATTTTCAGGAAAAAAATCAGGGCGAAGGTTTCAGGCCAATCGGAGTTATGGATCTCCATATATACACGAAACGGTGAAACAGAGCCAGAGGAGAACGCAAAAACAGAGAGAGACAGAGAGACAGATCTAATCTCGGAGGGTCTCTCACCCCTCCCGTGCCATGGAGGCCATGAACCAGAGGGTAAACCCTTCTCCCATCTAGGGAGAAGGTCAAGGAAGAAGAAGAAGGAGGGGGTCTCTCTCCCCCTCACTTCCGGTGGCACCGGAGTGCCACCAGGGGCCATCATCATCACCGCGATCTACACCAACACCTCCGCCATCTTCACCAACATCTCCATCACCTTCCCCCTCTATCTACAGCGGTCCACTCTCCCGCAACCCGCTGTACCCTCTACTTGAACATGGTGCTTTATGCTTCATATTATTATCCAATTATGTGTTGCCATCCTATGATGTCTGAGTAGATTTTCGTTGTCCTATCGGTGGTTGATGAATTGCTATGATTGATTTAATTTTCTTGTGGTTATGTTGCTGTCCTTTGGTGCCCATAATATGATTGCGCGCGTGGATCACACCATAGGGTTAATTGTATGTTGATAGGACTATGTATTGGAGGGCAAGAGTGACAAAAACTTCAACCTAGCATAGAAATTGATGCATACAGGATTGAAGGGGGACCAATATATCTTAATGCTATGGTTGGGTTTTACCTTAATGAACATTAGTAGTTGCGGATGCTTGCTAATAGTTCCAATCATAAGTGCATAGAATTCCAAGTCAGGGATGACATGCTAGTAGTGGCCTCTCCCACATAATACTTGCTATCAGTCTAGTAAAGTAGTCAATTGCTTAGGGGCAATTTCGCAACTCCTACCACCACTTTTCCACACTCGCTATATTTACTTTATTGTTTATTTATCTAAACAGCCCCTACTTTTTATTTACGTACTCTTTATTAGCTTGCAAACCTATCCAACAACACCTACAAAGTACTTCTAGTTTCATAGTTGTTCTAGGTAAAGCGAACGTCAAGCGTGCGTAGAGTTGTATCGGTGGTTGATAGAACTTGAGGGAATATTTGTTCTACCTTTAGCTCCTCATTGGGTTCGACACTCTTACTTATCGAAAACTATTGCGATCCCCTATACTTGTGGGTTATCAAGACCTTTTTCTGGCGCCGTTGCCAGGGAGCAATAGCGTGGGGTGAATATTCTCGTGTGTGCTTGTTTGCTTTATCACTAAGTAATTTTTATTTGTTGTTCTTAGTTGTTTTCTATCTTTAGTTATGGGTAGGAAACGCAAAATACCAAAAAAATTAGTTGTGCCTACTAAACCAACGGTTGAAGAACCACTCAAAATTTATCACACTGCTGAAGCTTATTACTTGGATCATCTTCGATCCCTATGTGCTCGTGCTGAAACCCCAACTAGCTTAGTTGAGGGCAAATCTTTAGATGAGCATGCTTGTTATGTGCGACATCCAATATCTGAAAAAGGGAAAACTTTACTGGATTGAATTCATCGTTTGCAATGCTATGCTTGGAATTTATGTGAAATATATGATTATACTTGTTGTTCTGAAAACCCTAAGAAACACCTTCCCTATCAATGTGAGTTTAGTGATAATGGAATCGTATCCTCTTATGCTAAGGGTGTTTATAGTTACTATGATGTTCAACAAATTGAAGAATTTGTTGCTTTTAAGGGTGCTTATGAAATTGCTTCTTTGATTGAAAAGTATGATGCTACTCTTTACAAATCTGAAAATTTTGCCATATTTAAATATTTCTATGATAATTATGCTTCTAATGCCTATGTTGAACCATATATTGAGTACTACTTCGCTGTCCAAGAAGAGACTAATAGTTTGCAGGAGTCTATGGAAGAAGAAATTGATGAAACTGTGAGCTCATTGGATGAAAAAGATGATGAGGAGAGCGAAGAACAAAAGGAGGAAGAGCGTATTAGCAACCCGTGCCCACCTTCTAATGAGAGTAACCCTCCAACTCATACATTGTTTAATTTCCCTTCGTGCTTACCGGAGGATGATTGCTATGATGATTGTTATGATCCCGTTGATTCTTTTGAAATATCCCTTTTTGGTGATGCTTGCTATGCTTGTGGCCAAGATGCCAATATGAATTATTCTTATGGAGATGAACTTGCTATAGTTCCTTATGTTAAACATGAAATTGTTGCTATTGCACCCACACATGATAGTCCTATTATCTTTTTGAATTCTCCAAACTACACTATATCGGAGAAGTTTGCTCTTATTATGGAATATATTGATGGGTTGCCTTTTACCGTTGCACATGATGATTTTGATGAATATAATATGCATGTGCTTGCTGCTCCTACTTGCAATTATTATGAGAGAGGAACTATATCTCCACCTCTCTATGTTTCCAATACGATAAAATTGCAAGAAACTGTTTATACTATGCATTGGCCTTTACTATGTGTGCATGAATTGTTCTTTTATGACATGCCGATGCATAGGAAGAGAGTTAGACTTCGTAGTTGTATGATATATGTTACTTTGTGCTCACTACTAAATTACAAATCATTGTTAATTAAAATTGGCTTTGATATACCTTGGGATCTGGGTGGATCCATTACTTGAGCACTATATGCCTAGCTTAATGGCTTTAAAGAAAGCGCTGCCAGGGAGACAACCCGGAAGTTTTAGAGAGTAATTTATTTATGTTGTGTGCTTTTATAAAGTTTAAATATAAAAATAATGTGCCAAGGTTTGCCTTTAGGATGTTTACATTTGCTTGATGGTTTGTACGGTGCAGGACAGAAACTTTGGCTGTAGTGCGTGATTTTAAATTTTTAGCTGGAACGTCAAATGGTTCTGATTATTTTTGCAATGTATTTCTATGCAAATTGTTTATTCATAATTTTGGTAGAATTTTTCAAGTATCATAAGTATGGTGAATGTTCAGATTATTACATACTGTTCTGTTTTAGACAGATTCTGTTGTTGATGCATAGTTTGCTCGTTTTGATGAAACTGTCAATTTATATTAGTGGATTAAGCCATGAAAAAGTTATACTACAGTGGACACAATGCAAAAACAAAATATGAATTGGTTTTGAACAGTACTTAGAGTAGTGATTTGCTTTATTATACTAACGGATCTTACCGAGTTTTCCGTTGAAGTTTTGTGTGGATGAAGTGTTCGATGATCGAGAAGGTCTCGATGTGAGAAGAAGGAAGAGAGGCAAGAGCTCAAGCTTGGGGATTCCCAAGGCACCCCAAGTAAATATTCAAGGAGACTCAAGCGTCTAAGCTTGGGGATGCCCCGGAAGGCATCCCCTCTTTCTTCAACAAGTATCGGTATGTTTTCTGATTCGTTTCGTTCATACGAAATGTGCAATCTTGGAGCATCTTTTGCATTTATTTTTATTTTTTCTTTTATGCACCATGCTGGTATGAGATAGTGCTTGGTTGATTTATAGAATTCTCTATGCACTTCACTTATATCTTTTGAGTATGGCTTTATAGAATGCTTCATGTGCTTCACTTATATCATTTGAAGTTTGGATTGCCTGTTTCTCTTTACATAGACAACCGCCATTTGTAGAATGCTCTTTTTCTTCACTTATATTTGTTAGAGCATGGGCATATCTTTTGTAAAAAGAATTAAACTCTCTTGCTTCACTTATATCTATTTAGAGAGATGACAGGAACTAGTCATTCAGATGGTTAGTCATAAAATCCTACATAAAACTTGTAGATCACTGAATATGATATGTTTGATTCCTTGCAATAGTTTTGCGATATAAAGATGGTGATATTAGAGTCATGCTAGTGGGTGGTTGTGAATTGTAGAAATACTTGTGTTGAGGTTTGTGATTCCCGTAGCATGCACATATGGTGAACCGTTATGTAACGAAGTTGGAGCATGAGGTATTTATTGATTATCTTCCTTATGAATGGCGGTCGGGGACGAGCGATGGTCTTTTCCTACCAATCCATCCCCCTAGGGGCATGCGTAGTAGTACTTTGCTTCGAGGGCTAATAAACTTTTGCAATAAGTATGTGAGTTATTTATGACTAATGTTGAGTCCATGGATTATACGCACTCTCACCCTTCCATCATCGCTAGCCTCTCTAGTATCGCGCAACTTTCGCCGGTACCATAAACCCACCATATACCTTCCTCAAAACAGCCACCATACCTACCTATCATGGAATTTCCATAGCCATTCCGAGATATATTGCCATGCAACTTTCATCGTCATCATATACATGACTTGAGCATTCATTGTCATATTGCTTTGCATGATCGTAAGATAGCTAGCATGATGTTTTTCATGGCTTGTCCGTTTTTTGATGTCATTGCTACGCTAGATCATTGCACATCCCGGTACACCGCCGGAGGCATTCATATAGAGTCATATCTTTATTCTAGATATCGAGTTGTAATATTGAGTTGTAAGTAAATAAAAGTGTGATGATCATCATTATTAGAACATTTTCCCATGTGATGTTATCAAAATAAAAGTGGCCAAAGAAGCCCCCCCCCCCAAAAAAAAGAGAGGCCAAAGAAGCCTATAAAAATGAGAGAAAAGGAGAGAAGGGGCAATGTTACTATCCTTTTACCACACTTGTGCTTCAGAGTAGCACCATGTTCTTCATATAGAGAGTCTCTTGAGTTATCACTTTCATATACTAGTGGGAATTTTCATTATAGAACTTGGCTTGTATATTCCAACGATGGGCTTCCTCAAATGCCCTTGGTCTTCATGAGCAAGCAAGTTGGATGCACACCCACTTAGTTTCAGTTTGAGCTTTCATATAGTTATAGCTCTAGTGCATCCGTTGCATGGCAATCCCTACTCCTCACATTGATATCTATTGATGGGCATCTCCATAGCCCGTTGATACACCTAGTTGATGTGAGACTATCTTCTCCTTTTTGTCTTCTCCACCATCATATTCTATTCCACCTATAGTGCTATGTCCATGGCTCACGCTCATGTATTGCGTGAAAGTTGAAAAGGTTTGAGAACGTCAAAAGTATGAAACAATTGCTTGGCTTGTCATCGGGGTTGTGCATGATGTGAGTATTTTGCATGAAGAAGATGGAGCATAGCCAGACTATATGATTTTGTAGGGATAACTTTCTTTGGCCTTGTTATTTTGAAAAGACATGATTGCTTTATTAGTAGGCTTGAAGTATTATTGTTTTTATGTCAAATGATAGACTATTGCTTTGAATCACTCGTGTCTTAATATTCATGCCATGATTAGATATGTGATCAAGATTATGCTAGGTAGCATTCCACATCAAAAATTATCTTTTTTATCATTTACCTACTCAAGGACGAGCAGGAATTAAGCTTGGGGATGCTGATACGTCTCCGTCGTATCTATAATTTTTGATTGTTCCATGCCAATATTCTACAACTTTCATATACTTTTGGCAACTTTTTATACTATTTTTGGGACAAACATATTGATCCAGTGCCCAATGCCAGTTCATGTCTGTTGCATGTTTTTGGTTTCGTAGAATATCCATATCAAACGGAGTTCAAACGGGATAAAAACGGACGAAGATACTTTTTGGAATATTTGGAAAATTCCGGAAGAAAAATCCACGCGAGACGGTGCCCGAGGTGGTCACGAGGCAGGGGGGCGCGCCCCCTACCCTCGTGAGCCACCCGTAAGGCGGTTGACGCTCTTCTTTTGCTGCAAGAAAGCTAATTTTCGGAAAAAAATCACGATGAAGGTTTCAGGCCAATCGGAGTTACGGATCTCCATATATACATGAAACGGTGAAACAGAGCCAGAGGAGAACGCAGAAACAGAGAGAGACAGAGAGACAGATCCAATCTCGGAGGGGCTCTCGCCCCTCCCGTGCCATGGAGGCCATGGACCAGAGGGGAAACCCTTCTCCCATCTAGGGAGAAGGTCAAGGAAGAAGAAGGAGGAGGGGGGCTCTCTCCCCCTCGCTTCCGGTGGCACCGGAGTGCCACCGGGGGCCATCATCATCACCACGATCTACACCAACACCTCCGCCATCTTCACCAACATCTCCATCACCTTCCCCCCTCTATCTACAGCGGTCCACTCTCCCGCAACCCGCTGTACCCTCTACTTGAACATGGTGCTTTATGCTTCATATTATTATCCAATGATGTGTTGCCATCCTATGATGTCTGAGTAGATTTTCATTGTCCTATCGGTGGTTGATGAACTGCTATGATTGATTTAATTTGCTTGTGGTTATGTTGCTGTCCTTTGGTGCCCATCATATGATTGCGCGCGTGGATCACACCATAGGGTTAGTTGTATGTTGATAGGACTATGTATTGGAGGGCAAGAGTGATAGAAGCTTCAACCTGGAATAGAAATTGATGCATACGGGATTGAAGGGGGACCAATATACCTTAATGCTATGGTTGGGTTTTACCTTAATGAACATTAGTAGTTGCGAATGCTTGCTAATAGTTCCAATCATAAGTGCATAGAATTCCAAGTCGGGGATGACATGCTAGCAGTGGCCTCTCCCACATAATACTTGCTATCGGTCTAGTAAAGTAGTCAATTGCTTAGGGGCAATTTCACAACTCCTACCACCACTTTTCCACACTCGCTATATTTACTTTATTGTTTCTTTATCTAAACAGCCCCTACTTTTTATTTACATACTCTTTATTATCTTGCAAACCTATCCAACAACACCTACAAAGTACTTCTAGTTTCATACTTGTTCTAGGTAAAGCGAACGTCAAGCGTGCGTAGAGTTGTATCGGTGGTCGATAGAACTTGAGGGAATATTTGTTCTACCTTTAGCTCCTCGTTGGGTTCGATACTCTTACTTATCGAAAACTGTTGCGATCCCCTATACTTGTGGGTTATCACATATACCCTAAAACGATCGGGGAGCACAATAGATCGGGAGTTCCGCCGCCAGAAGCCTTCGTAGCCACCGAAAGCCAATCTAGACCCATTCCGGCACCCTGCCGGAGGGGGAATCCCTCTCCGGTAGCCATCTTCATCATCCCGGTGCTCTCCATGACGAGGAGGGAGTAGTTCTCCCTCGGGGCTGAGGGTATGTACCGGTAGCTATGTGTTTGATCTCTCTCTCTCGTGTTCTTGAGGTGATACAATCTTGATGTATCGTGAGCTTTGCTATTATATTTGGATCCTATCATGTTTTCTCCCCCCCTACTCTCTTGTAATGGATTGAGTTTCCCCTTTGAAGTTATCTTATCGGATTGAATCTTTAAAGATTTGAGAACACTTGATGTATGTCTTGCCGTGCGTATCTGTGGCGACAATGGGACATCACGTGATTCACTTGATGTATGTTTTGGTGATCAACTTGCGGGTTCCGCCCATGAACCTATGCATAGGGGTTGGCACACGTTTTCATCGTGATTCTCTGGTAGAAACTTTGGGGCACTCTTTGAGGTTCTACGTGTTGGTTGAATAGATGAATCTGAGATTGTGTGATGCATATCGTATAATCATACCCACGGATACTTGAGGTGACATTAGGGTTTTGGTTGATTTGTGTCTTAAGGTGTTATTCTAGTATGGACTCTAGGGCTGTTTGTGACACCTATAGGAATAGCCCAACGGATTGATTGGAAAGAATAACTTTGAGGTGGTTTCGTACCCTACCATAATCTCTTCGTTTGCTCTCCGCTATTAGTGACTTTGGAGTGACTCTTTGTTGCATGCTGATGGATAGTTATGTGATCCAATTATGTTATTATTGTTGAGGGAACTTGCACTAGCGAAAGTATGAACCCTAGGCATTGTTTCAACACATTGCAATACCGTTTACGCTCACTTTTATCGTTAGTTACCTTGCTGTTTTTATATTTTCAGATTACAAAAGCCTTTATCTACCATCCATATACCACTTGTATCACCATCTCTTCGCCGAACTAGTGCACCTATACAATTTACCATTGTATTGGGTGTGTTGGGGACACAAGAGACTCTTTGTTATTTAGTTGCAGGGTTGCTTGAGAGAGACCATCTTCATCCTACGCCTCCTACGGATTGATAAACCTTAGGTCATCCACTTGAGGGAAATTTGCTACTGTCCTACAAACCTCTGCACTTGGAGGCCCAACAACGTCTACAAGAAGAAGGTTGTGCAGTAGACATCTAATGTCAACAATGAAGAAGGCCAAGAAGAAGAACAAGATGAAGAAGATGTTCAACCAAGATCCAAACAAAAGCTTTCACGAGTTTGAGCAAGAAAAATTGCTAAAGACCATCCCGTCGAGCAAATCTACAATGTATCCAAACCGGGAGAATCATTCGCTCAAAAACTCGTTTAGCTAACTTTTGTGAACACTATTCATTCATCTCTAGCATTGAACCTATGAAGGTTGAAGAAGCTTTGGAAGACCCGGATTGGATAAATGCCATGCATGAAGAGCTACACAACTTTGAGAGAAATCAAGTTTGGACATTAGTTGAGAAGCCCGACAACAACCACAACATCATCGGTACCAAATGGGTGTTTCGCAACAAGCAAGATGAAGATGGACAAGTAGTTTGCAACAAAGCACGTCTCGTCGCCCAAGGCTACACTCAAGTCGAAGGTATGGACTATGGTGAGACATATGCCCCCGTTGCTATACTTGAGTCCATTCGCATCTTACTTGCCTATGCTAATCATCATGATATCACCTTGTACCAAATGGACATTAAAAGTGCTTTTCTAAATGGTGAAATAGAGGAGGAAGTTTATGTTAAGCAACCTCCCGGATTTGTCAATCCTAAGAAACCTAATCATATTTACAAACTTCACAAAGCTCTTTATGGTATTAAGCAAGCTCCTAGAGCATGGTATAAATGCTTGACCAAGTTTCTTATTGAAAAAGGCTTTGAAATTGGAAAAATAAATTCTACTCTTTTTACTAAAAGGGTTAATGGAGAACTATTTGTGTGCCAAATTTATGTCGATGATATTATATTTGGATCAACTAACCCTTATTTTAGTGAAAAGTTTGGAAAGCTAATGTCGGAGAAATTTGAGATGTCGATGATGAGTGAACTCAAATTATTTCTTGGTTTGCAAATCAAGCAAACTGAGGAAGGTACCTTTGTCTCTCAAACGAAGTACATCAAGGACTTATTCAAGAAGTTCAATATGCAAGAATGCAAAGGTATGACTACACCCATGCCTATTAGTGGACATCTTGATTTAACCAAAGATGGTGAACCGGTTGATCAAAAGGTTTATCGCTCTATGATTGGTTCATTGTTATATCTATGTGCTTCACGTCCCGATATTATGCTAAGTGTGTGCATGTGTGCACGATATCAAGCCGCTCCTAAAGAATGTCATCTTAAGGCCGTGAAAAGGATAGCGAGATACTTAATCCATACACCAAATTTTGGCATTTGGTACCCAAAGAGGGCCTCCTTTGATCTTGTTGGCTACTCTGACTCGGACTATGCCGGTGACAAGGTTGATAGAAAGTCCACTTCGGGTACTTGTCAATTTCTTGGTAGATCTCTTGTGTCTTGGTCTTCCAAGAAATAAAACTCAGTATCCTTATCCACCGCCGAAGCGGAATACATTGCCACTGGATCATGTTGTGCTCAATTACTTTGGATGACCCAAACTCTTAAAGATTATGGGATATATGTGAAACATGTTCCATTACTTTGTGACAATGAAAGTTCTATTAAGATTGCTCACAATCCCGTGCAACATTCTCGAACTAAGCATATTGAAGTTCGTCATCATTTCATTCGAGATCATGTTGCCAAAGGGGACATTAATCTTAAGCATGTTCGCACCGAAAAGCAGTTAGCTGATATATTCACGAAACCACTTGTTGAGAAAGTGTTTTGTAGGTTAAGAGGTGAATTGAACATCATTGATGCTTCAAACTTGGAGTAGGAACTCCATTTGATACATGCAAGGCGTGAGCCTATGACTAATCCTTGATATTTCTCTTATGTTGACTATCTTATGTCTTGGATATATTTTCACCTTGCATGTTATCTAACCCGTGTAGGTACTTGGATGAATCTAAATCTATGAGATTGCAACTCACTCACATCTTGAGCAATTTCTATATCACCAAGTCTCTACACAATGGTGGATGAAGACAAGGAAGCACGCAACCATTCAAACATATCCTTTGACAAATTTTATGTTGAGTTTCATGATTCTCATTTTGGATATAGAAGTGCTCTTCCTTGCAAGAACTAACCCATGTAGGTAGATGAACTCAAACTCCAAGTGGTGCTCCCAATTCTTGATGAGCTACATCAACCTTGAGCAACCCACACAAGTTCAACTACATGATCATGATCAACGCCACCACCCAAGGTATGCCATTCCATCTTAGAGAAGCTTTACTCCAAGTCATGAGTCAAAGCAACTCGACAAGATGTGAATACATCGAAAAGCTTAAATGAAAAATGGTAACCCCATTTTGAGCTTAAACGATGAGTATGACCTATGATCAAGTGATCTCACTTGACTCCTAAGTCAATATACTCTAACATAGGTGACTTTGTCGCCGACCAATTCTAGATGAAGTTCTCTTGTGTTCCTTTTTTCGTGCTCTTGCATTTGTCTCATGCATATTTGTTTCCAACTTCATCTAGACTTCTTTTTAGTTTCTTCTCTTTTATTTTCTGTTCAGCATTCCTTGCATCCAATTCATTGCAAATCTTTCAGTTAATTCCTTGCGAATCCTTGTGAGATCTTACTTGTCTAGTGAGCTGAGGTGACAAGTGTTTTCTCTGTGATGAACTCGATCTCACCGGTCTGATGCTTTCGGTCCAACTGAATCCTCTTGGTACAACCAAACCATACAACTCGGTGTCACTGATTTCACTACAGGAAAGACATCTTGCCACTTGTTTTTGCATTCTTTTTGATCCAGCTCCACTCAATGAATCTTGTCCTTGGCCAACATCCCATTCAACTTGCTGCTTTGTTCTGTGACTCAAGGACCAAACCCATCATAAAAAATCCAGAAGAACCCTTCTTGGAAATTGATGTCAATGGGGGAGAGAGATCACATCAAATATTAATCATATCTATAGGGGAGAGAATACTCAAGGGAAGAAATAGTAATCATCAAGGACCCCAGATGCTTGGTGTTCAAGAGGAGAGAAGTCACATGTCTTCAAGAGGGGAAAGACATGTTTATATTTGCTCGTTTGCATTAGCTTTGTTTATTTCCTTTGAGCTCTGATTTTACTCTGATTTTCTGTTCCCTATCTTCTCCCAATATCCCATGCTAGATTCAGGGGGAGCAAGACATCTAAGGGGAGGAAATCCTTGAATTTATTGCACATCTTTACCTTTGGGGACATGTCTATATCCAATGCAGTACTTAGTATTCACTCTACATGTCATCCCAGTCTTGGTACTCTTGTGGTTTCTTTTGTTTGCTCTGGCCAGTAGGTGTATCTGTGTTATCTAACCTTGTTTACGCAGGTTCATTCCATCCTAAGCCAACTCAAGACAACAAGGTAAGTATATGCATCACAGTCATGCATATGAGAAATTCTTGCTGATGTACATACTGTTTGCAAGAAGGACTCATGAGCATGAAGGTACATTTCTCATATTCACATCATTTGCTCTGATGCATATAGCCAAGATACATGTAACACATTGCTTACTCTGTCATGTTTATGCATTCACATGCTTCTATATTCCATATTCACATGATTGCATACATGCAGGGGGAGCCTATGCATGTTACATGTCTTTCCAAAGCTTTACTTACTATTCTCTATATCTTTATCTAAAGCTTTGATGTATGTTGTCATCAATTACCAAAAAGGGGGAGATTGAAAGCACAAGTGCTCCCTAGGTGGTTTTGGTAATTAATGTCAACATATCTCTTGTTGGACTAACACTTTTACCTAGTATGTTTCAGATAAGTTCAACAATGAAGTGGCATGGACTAGAGGATGTGGAACCCCTTCAAAATGCTAAGGACAAAGGATTGGCTCAAACTCCAAGCTCAAGACTCTACATTTTCTATTTTAGTGATCCAAGATCACATTGAGTCTATAGGAAAGCCAATACTATTAAGAAGGGATGAGGTGTTGCTTAACGGCTTGCTTGCTGAAAGTGCTTAGTGATATGCTCCAAAGCCCTCAACCACTTTCTCACTTCCAAATATGTCCCACACCAAATATCCAACTCGGCCCCACCGTTTCTTTCTATCCGGAGCCACTGAGTTCAGTTGACATAGCCACTACCAGAAACCCTAATCAGTTCGATCTCACTGATGGGATCTAGGTCTCACCGAGATGGGCTTGCAAACTCTCTGTTACCCATTGTAATATTTTCGGTCCCACCGAGATATGCAATCGGCCCCACCGAGTTTGCTTGGCCAACTCTCTATTTTGCTTATTACCCAAATTGGTCCCACCGAGTTTGAGTAATTGGTCAAACCGAGTTTTGGATTTACCCTAACCCTAGCACATCAGTCCCACCGAGTTGATCCAGTCGGTCCCATCGAAAACCCTAACGCTCACTAGATTTGCTGAATCGGTCCGACCGAGTTTATCAATTCGGTCCCATCGAGATTGGCAAGTTGTGTGTAACGGTTAGATTTTGTGTGGAGGCTAGATATATCCCTCCACCACCTCTTCATTCATAGAGAGAGCCATCAGAACTAACCTACACTTCCAACCTACTTTTTCTGAGAGAGAACCACCTACACTTGTGTTGAGGCCAAGATATTCCATTCTTACCATATGAATCTTGATCTCTAGCCTTCCCCAAGTTGCTTTCCACTCAAATCTTCTTTCCACCAAATCCATATCCTGTGAGAGAGAGTTGAGTGTTGAGGAGACTATCATTTGAAGCACAAGAGCAAGGAGTTCATCATCAACACACCATTTGTTACTTCTTGGAGAGTGGTGTCTCCTAGATTGGCTAGGTGTCACTTGGGATCCTCCGACAAGATTGTGGAGTTGAACCAAGGATTTTGTAAGGGCAAGGAGATCGCCTACTTCGTGAAGATGTACCACTAGTGAGGCAAGTCCTTCGTGGGCGACGACCATGGTGGGATAGACAAGGTTGCTTCTTCATGGACCCTTCGTGGGTGGAGCCCTCCGTGGACTCGCGCAACCGTTACCCTTTGTGGGTTGAAGTCTCCATAAACGTGGATGTATGATAGCACCACCTATCGGAACCACGTCTCAAAAATCTCTGTGTCTCCAAATTGCGTTTGCACACTCCAATCCCATGTTTGTACATTCTTGCAAGTTGCATGCTTTACTTTCCGCTGCTCATATACTCTTTGCATGCTTGCTTGATATGTATTATGTTTGTTAAACTTGTGCCAAAACTCCACTTCAACCTAAAGAAATTAAAAACTGCTACTTTTAGCATTTAGTGTCTAATCACCCCCCTCTAGACACCTCTTCTCGATCCTTTCAATTGGTATCAAAGCTTTGGTCTCCATTGCTTTGGTTTAAATACCATTGGAGGAAGATGGATGAGTCTACTTTGGGGAGTCTTAGACATAGAGCGCCTATTCTTGATGGAGAATATTTTCATGAGTGGAAAAATGAAATGCTTGAGATTTTCAATGTATATCATTTGAACAAGTACATTGCTAGCCCTTGTGCACCTCATGTTGATCCTTTGCATCCTACCCTTGATGAGTCTATTGACATGATCCGCAACCTTAGAACTGTTAATATTATCACCAGAGGCTTGCCTAGAAACTTGATTGAATGTTTGCCTACTCTTGATTGTGCCTACACTATATGGAGATTTCTTGAGGAACGCTTTCCAAATTATTCCTTGAAAGATCTAGATGAAATTCTCCATAAGTCTATTGCCTTGATTAAGATGAGTTCCAATGATCCCAAATTTGGTGACTGCTTATTTGAGCTTACTAATCTTACGAGTGCCAAAGGAGATGTTGCAATCATTAGCAATATTCTCTCTACGGTTGTGTGTGGTTTGTGTGTTATAGGTCCAGACACGTTCAATATGTCCAAAGACTATCTTGGAGTTCGAAAGGAGGAACCCGCCTTGCAATGCCGAAGACAGGTCTACGCACTGGATACGTTGTCATTGAAGCCAGGTTCAGGGGCTACTGAGGGAGTCCTGTACTAAGGGGTCCTCGGGCGTCCGGCCTGTTAGCCATGGGCCGGACTGATGGGCTGTGAAGATACGAAGACCGAAGACTACACCCGTGTCCGGATGAAACTCTCCTTGGCATGGAAGGCAAGCTTGGTGATTAAATATGTAGTTTCCTTTCTTTGTGACCGACCTTGTGTAACCCTAGATCCTCCCGGTGTCTATATAAACCGGAGGACTTAGTCCGGAGGAAGATAAACATTATCATAGCCATACAAGCTAGGCCTCTAGGGTTTAGCCATTACGATCTCGTGGTATATCAACTCTAGTAATACTCATATTCATCAAGATCAATCAAGCAGGACATAGGGTATTACCTCCATGGATAGGGTCCGAACCTAGGTAAAACATTGTGTCCCCTGTCTCCTGTTACCATTGACCTCAGACGCATAGTTCGGGACCCCCTACCCGAGATCCGCCGGTTTTGACACCGACAGTGACCCAGGGCCATTTCGGACAAATCAGGTCGGGTTGCCTCCTGGCTATAAATAGCCCACCCTACACCACAAATTAGTGGCTGCTCAGAGTTGGTGCGCGACTTTTGTCATTTGAGAGCAACCCACCTCCGAAGCATTTGAGAGAGATCCTTGCGAGGACAAAGCTCAAAACACCCAGAGCCAAAGAGTGTTAGGCATCACTGAAGTCTTTCTGTCTGTGTGACCTGAAGACTTGTTACACTTGAGGACTGTGAATCCTCCAGTCGGTTAGGCGTCGCGTTCTAAGCATCCAAGAGTCATTGTGGATCACCGGTGAATGAAGTGTGTGAAGGTTTGGAAGTCTACCTTGAAGACTTACCAGAGTGATTGGGCGAGGACTGTGTGTCCTTAGCTCAAGGGGAATAAGGTGAAGACGCGGTCTTCTGACTTGAATCTCAGCCTCCCTAACCATACGTACAGTTGTCACAGCAACTGGAACTGGTCTACCAAATTCGTGTCCTCTCCAAGCAACTGGTTCTATCCTTCTCATATCTTTACTTTACAGTTGTATTCATGAAGTCATTGCCTGCTTGCATGATCTGATTGGCTTCACTGTGTGAAGACTGTTCGTTATTTGGCTTTATACTATCTTCCATCCCGATCCATACTACCTAGCTGCTGATAGTCCTCGTGCTTTCACTTCATTGCTTACTTGACTATGGCTTGTCTAGTGTAGTCTACCTTCCGCTGCATACCAATAGGTTCATTTCTTATGTTTGTCTTCAAAGCCCCCGTGTTTTGAAGACTTTCATAAAAATCGCCTATTCACCCCCCTCTAGTCGATAACTAGCACTTTCAATTGGTGTAACATCCCAAATTTTCAATTTGGAATGTTATACATAGATCATTCATGCATATCGTATTTTATTGCATTTTATTTCGCGATCCTCGAAATCCTAAGGACCCTCCGAGAGAGTTGGGGATTTCCCTGTTTTCATATTTGAGTTTTATCAAATATTGAAACGAGGATTTTTGGTTTTAATTATTTTTCTCTCCAAAAATATTTCATATTAAAATATATGAGAGGAGGTAATATGACTTCTCCAAAATAAATGAAATATTGGAGAAAAATATATTAAAATCAAATATTTGATTTTATTCGGAGTTTATTGCTATTTTATTTGAATTAGAAAAATTGCACGTTTTTCAAAATTTCATTTTAGGGCCAAGAAAATGTTCATCTCGTTCTAAATATTTTATTTAGACGGCGAAAATTTGTTTTGGCATTTTTAGTTTTTTATTTTATTTTATAGGATTTTTTGGTTTCGGCGAAATTATTTTTTTAAAAGTCAGCCGGCCCACCTCCCCGCGCCGTCTCCTTCCAGGAGAACGGGAGAGCGCCCCCGCCCGCGAGGCCGAGTCTGGCCGGGACTCCCCCTCCCCGCGCCGCTTGCCCCCTCGCCCAAGCAAGCACCCCCTCCTATAAGTACCCCACCCCACCCCCGATTTCCGCCACCACCGCCGCACCTCGCCGCAACCGGACCCGCCCCGTGCCGTCCCACCTTTGTCGCGTCGCCGCCGCCCGTTGCCGCGTCGCCACCGCCGAGCGCCGCTGCCACGCCGCCCTGCCACCACCGCGCCGCCCACCGCCGCAGCCCCGCCTCGTCGGAGTCACTGCCCCGCCTCGCCGGACCTCGCCGGAGGTAAAGCCGCCGTTCATTTTTTAAAAGAACCGATCCGTTTTTTAGGAAACCCTAAGTTTTTTTGAATAGATCGGTTTGCCGGTTTTTCTCGGTTTAGTTATTTAGCGGACGTTCATCCGTATGTTCGTTTTAACGAACGTTGTTCACTCATTAGCCGCAGACAGCGAATGTTCGTTCGTTAGCCTGTTCGTCAGTTTTTCTTTTTCTCGGATTTTCCGCGATTATTTTGGATCGTGATTTCTGATCCGATTTTCGTTTTAGTTTATCTTTTCGCTCGTTTGTCGGAATCAGGAGATTCAAGCGCCTAGATCTTCATCTCAAAACCCTCTTTCTGTTTAATCAACTTGAACATGGTTTTGATACTGTAAAATTTGACTTTAGTCCAGAATAGTAAATGGACCTTGTTTCTTTCGCAGTTTGAGTTTCGTTGCCCTGTTTGATTTGATTCTTTTTGCAAACCGGAGTTCTTAAGTTGAACTTTCTGGTTAGACCTTCTTATTTGAGTTTTATCCATGCTTCTTTGCTTGATTGCTTATGTATGCTATTTCTTGTTTGTGATAGAACACCCGGAGTGCGAAGCGTGCTACTTCGAATCTTTAGGTTTTGCGGATCATCGGCAAGGCAAGTAACACTTTGATCATACCCCTTTATCACCCAGTTTTTATGCATTAGCTCCAATCCTCAAACATTGCATGATTAAGATGTGATTAACTTGTGGGTTGGGAAGTAGTTAATGAGGTAGAACCTATTGCCCTGTTATTATCAAACCCTTGGGAGTTACTTCTACGTATTGCTTATATTGCTATGCTATGCTCATAGACGTGGTTTGGGTGAGTGAAATCCATGACAGATGTGGGATTGTTAATTAATGGTTCAACTTAAGGTGGCAACTTGAATACACATCTGGGTGGATTGTTTGTCGGGCACCTGGAGAATCCAGTGTTGTCCTAGGATATCCCGGAGTACCCGTGTGATAATCCTAAGGTCCGCCACCCAGGCTCAAAGGGAACTGAGATATTTCATGCTAGAAACTTCTGTGTGGAACCACACGCTATTATGGGCTCTAGCATAGCTGAGTAAGTTACATGAGCTCTCGAAGAGGTGGATCAACAGGTAGAGGGATGTAGGTTGGTATGGTCTACCCGGAGTAAAGAGTAAATGTTTCTGAAAGACTGTGTCTGGGTCATCCATTTCTCAAAAACCCTGTAGTGCGAGAAATCCAACGGAGGAGATCAGGTCTTGTGGGGAAAAGTGCACAAACCTCTGCAGAGTGTACAATCTAATCATGGTTAGCCGTGTCCCCGGTTATGGACAATTCTTGAGTATCTAGTACTTGGATTATCATATGTGTCGTGGAATTGTCACGACAGATGTCCTAGCAAAAGGACTTAATCATAGGGCCATCGCAACTAGGAAGCTTAAAGGGGTTAATCGGGACAAAGGACATGAGAGATTTTATACTAGTTCGTCCCCTTACGATGAAGGTAAAAGCCTACGTCTAGTTGTGTTGGAATTGCTGGGGTTTCGATCACCAAGAGGCTAATCCGTCAGCTTGGTTATCGATCTTCTGTTTCTTTCCCTAAGCTGCCACTGGGTCATCCCCTTATATACACGGGTTGACGCCTGGCGGCCTACAGAGTCCCGGCCGGCTCATAAAGCGTGTCTGGCTCGGTGACTTCTTTTAAATGCCTTTCCTTACAAGCCTTTCCTTACATACGGCGGTTTACAATATTGGGCCTTAAGCCGCCTCTGGGCTTAGGCCTTCTATAAGCCTTAATAAACTATCACCTTGAATGTTTTTTGGGCTTCCTTTGTGACCCGTCATTGGGACCGGCCCCTCCTGGGCGGGTCATAACTGATAGCTATATCCCCAACATTGGGCCCAGGTTGACTTTGAACTTTGTTCTTTGTCAATCTTCAATACTTAGAAAAAGTCCATCTTTCTTTCTTCGCAGAAATTTTTATAACCCGCCATGACATCATTTCTTGAAAACACAAAAAACCATTGTGACATCATCTCTCAACGGATCTTTATTCTTTAATGCCTTCCGAGAATCGAGGCGTCCGTTTAGTTGGATAATCATTATTCGGGTCTCCTCGATTTTCGTGCCCGCCTGTTTGCTTACTCCCTTATAAATAGGCACGCCCTGGTCTTTCTCATTCTTCTTTCTTCTTCGTCTTCCTCCTCTCGCAACCTCCGCTGCTGCTCGAGCTCCGCCACCGCCAGAGAACACCTCACCTCCGTCGACTTCGGCCGCTACATCGACCGGAATCAGTCTAGAAGAAAACAGCGGCGACCTTCCTCGGAAGATCTGTGGCTGTAAGCGTTTCCCTTCTTGCTCCTCAGATCTGCATTAGGGCTTTCTAGGTTTCTGCATGTTCTTCGTAGTTCATCGCAGTTTCTCTGTAGTTCTTCCCTGCAGCCTCTTCTTGATCCCAAAAGAGATATATGTTTGTGCGGTAGTTGTTTTGTGCCTACTCTTGACACTAGTAGATCCCTTTTCCCAGTAGAAAGGCCTCATTAGGACTTACAAACTCATATGTGCTAAACTTTTAGGTCTAGAATATTTTGCATTTTGAATAGCCCTTTGATCTGGAATAATATCAAACAATTAGGGAACTTGTTTGTCTCAACACTTAGCCGAATCTGCTTTCTCAAATATCTGTAGTCATGGCGGCTTATCGTGCCGGCTTACTTGTCCTTTTACGACATTAGCCCTTACGTAAGCTGCCATTACTCCCCTGTACCATCATCACTTAATTGCACCGTTATTGAATTAAGCCGCATGCTGCTTTCTTTTCAGTTCGTCTTTTGAACGTCATGCCGTCAAAAGCACCGACTGCCTGCAACTGGGTTCCCTCAACAGTTACTGAGGACAATCTGAAGGAATTCTTTACCATAGGTTTTTTTCCAGGGAAGAATGTTATGTCTTACCGTGCACCTGACCCGGACGAGGAACGGCCCAATCCAAAAGATGGTGAAGTTATCGTCTTTTCTGATCACATGAACCGTGGCTTTTCCCCACCCGGCTCAAAGTTCTTCAGAGATGTCCTCCATTTTTCAAACTCCACCCTCAAGACATCGGGCCTAATTCCATATCCAATATCTGCAACTTCCAAGTTCTCTGCGAGGTGTACCTTCAAGAAGAACCGACTGTGGAACTCTTTAGAGAGTATTTTTATCTGAACCGCTAGAACGAGTGCACCAATGGCCATAGCTTGGAACTTGGGGGTATCTCAATTCAGCGTCGACAGGGCGACGTCTTCCCCCTAATAGTCTTGCCGAGTCATCCCAAGGACTGGAATCAGACTTGGTTCTATTGTCAAGACACTTCACCAGCAAATGAGAAGCCACTGTCGAGTTATCGCGCAGAGCGTCTTGACTCCAAGTTTGCACTCCCTGACAAACTCACTGCCATCGAACGCAAGAAGCTGATTCCATCCATTAAAAGGATTAACGCTTTATTGGGGAACGGCTTAACCGGAGTCGACTTAACCCGTTGCTGGGTTGCGTGGCGGGTCATTCCTCTAAGCCGTCGATCCAAATTAATGCATGAATATGGTGGAGGCCCAGACGACTCTCTTCGTCACAGCTCCGTTCAGTTAACTGAAGAAGATATTGTTTCAATGTCAACCCTTCTGGTGAACGGCAAATACGAAGATTGCAGTAAAGTCGGGTTAAATCCCTTCTGCAAGCTTAACCCGGTGCCAGAGGTAAAGAACCTCTCCTCTCTTCCTCTTTGTATTTTTCTCAGCTGTTTTCAATACTTGCATGACCTTTCATCTTGCTTATTTGTTTATAGGCCAAATCTGATTTCTGGAAAGCCAAGTATAACCACGAAGCCGCCAAGAAAGCTAGAGCCACCGCTATAACCACCAAGAAGATGACCCGGAGATCTAAGAAGAAGAAGAAAAGCACCGCTGAGGATCTGTTGAAACTTGATGATGATACTTCTGAGTCGGAGGTAGCCCTTGACTCCCTTGGCTAGCTTTTTAATAATCTTATTAACACTGATCTTTGCCAGCACGACACGGGGGCCAGTCAGGCCATGGAAGAAGAGGTAACTATTTCCTCCGACTCAACCCATTTGCCAAGGCAGAAACTTCGAGTCGTAACCCGGAAAGTAAGGTTTTCACACCCTTTGGCTTATCTGGACCCTCATTTTCTTTTGAAAAAGCAGCAACATGAGAGCCGCCGTCAGGCCCAGAACGACGATGAGCCGCCTTCCGTTCTTCAACAAACTCAAAAACGCCCGAATGAGGTTTATTTCTTCGTCTTTTACTTTTCATTAATGGATCTTCTCCCTTGCATTAGTAACTTTGTTTTTATCTTTGCAGGAGGTGTCTCGCTCTTCTGGCAACTCGTCTCAAACTCAGTTCCTGGCTTTTAAGGCTGCCCCCGGGTAAGGAAGAAATCATCTTTCCTCCGTGTCTTTCAAACTGCTTCTTTATACTAACTGTTTCATAACATCTTTCTTAGTGGCCAAGCCAAGTTCAAGAAAGCCAAGGTTTCTAGGCCGGCGGAAGACCCGTCAGTCCTTGCACCTGAACCAGCCATGCCACCTTCTCCCCCTCAAACTAAAGCACCAGAAGACCCGGCTGCCAATACTCAATCAGATCCTCCTGAGCCGTTAGCTGACGATACCATCGTTAATCCTTCTGCTACCGGACCATCCAGCTCGGCCAACCCGCCATCACCGTCTGTCCAGGACGTTCTGATCACTGGAAGCCACTTTGTTGAGCCGGGGAATCCCACCGTGTTGGCCCATCACACCGCTAAACAAGAGGCCCTGGAGAGACAGAAAGTGCGCTTTGATATTTCTCATTATAGCCATCTGAACGCCAATGACATATTGTCCGGCTATCTCAGCCATGTGTACTTCAGCCGTGAGTCGGAAATCGAAATGGTCAAGCAGTTGCAGCTGAAGTATGAGGTATGTTTTTCTGGCTTACTTATATTTTGCCAGCCCCCAAGTCTGTAGATTATGATAAAACCTGAATGATCTGTAGACTTATGATATAGGCTAAAGCTTTACCTTTAGATTTTTCTGAAGTCCAATAAAGTAGAATAAACTTCACCTGTAGTCCCCAAGGGCCGATTCACTTGATCATAAAATGAGCCGGTACTTTTAATTTCATAACTATCTTGTGCCGAACCCAACAAATATTGTAATCCGGCTTAATCTTGAGAGACTTTCTGAATATTATGCATTAGCCCCCAAGTGCCAAGTGCTGTTACTTTGTAAGGTACTTGGGACTTGAAATACATTAGTCATAAGAAATTGTTTTGGCATACATTATCCCCCAAGTGTCAAGTGGTTTTGCAGTGCAAAGCACTTGAGACTTGAATCTTCACTTTTGAACTTTAATTTAAACATTGACACACATGTGTATGTTTTGTAGAACGCCTTATCTGAATTGGGTTCGCAATTAACTGACGCCAAGACCCGGCTGGCGGATCAGGAGGCAGAAATCAAGGCTGCTGACTCTAATCTTCAATTAAGTCTTGCTGAGATGGCAAAATTGAGAAACAGCTTGACTGCCAAGAAGAAAACCTGGGCTGAAGAGAAGACGCTGCTAACACAACGTGCCGAAAAAGCCGAAGCAGCTCTTGAGGAGGTTACTACAGAGCTGACCGGCTTAAAGAACCGAGTGTCTCAAATGGTTTCTGCCATCTTTGGGAAGCCATCTGTATTGATCTATTTCACCTTCTTTTGACTCGGAATATAACCCGCCTGCTGACCCCTCGCTTGAAAAATTATGTGCAGGCCCGCGAAGCAAAAACCTGAACCAGGATAACATGACGAAACTGAAGGCGGTCTATACCTTAGTGGAACAGTTGTACATTGGTGCTCAACGAGCAGTTGCTGCTATTTCACCCGCCAATCAAGGACCCAACCGGCTCAGTGATGTCTTGAAGAAATTGTCAATCTTACCTGCCAGGTTCCAAGAGGTCAAACGATCCCGCGCTAGAGCCGGAGCTTTAACTGCTCTGAGCCGTTCCAAGGCTTGGGTGCCAGATCTAGACCTGGTGGATGTAGCTAGGGGTACCCGACTGTAAAGGAAGATGGGTCTCTCTTTGAGCAAGATGACTTCATGGCTTGCGTGAGGGGAGTTCGACCTCAGGAGACCATTCTTGGAGATGAAACCAATATTGACAAATATCAGCCGGGTTTTGATTTGGAGAACAAAAAGATGGCGACCCCTTCTTATAAGGTGACAGACCTTATCCTGCCGGTTTGTCAATGCACGTTCTCTCCAGAGGTTGATCTGACTAGCTTGATTAACGATGAATCATAGTTCGTTGCCATGAACGGCTTTGACTGGTCCAATCCTAGCTTTCAATTGACAGAAGGAGGTGAACCAGCAAGGGAAGAGTGAGAACCATCTTTGTGGGCTTTAAGAAACCTTGTAATAGAATTAGCTTTGAAACACTGCAAATTTTGCCTATGCCATCGTGCATAAGACGCCGTGTGTGACTCTTTGCTTCCTGATGTCAATATATGCATCATATGTATGGTTATCTCTGTAATATTTTGGCTCTGTTCCTGTAGCAAAGGAAATACTTGTTTGGCGGTTTAACACCGAACGGGTCAGAATATCCGGTACATGACCAAAAGTTTTATCATAGTAGAGAAACAGAACTAGACGTGAAAATAAAATAGGGTTGAAATAACCTTGGAACAACAGTCATTCCTATACCTTTGACCTCTGGACCACCGGTTTATGTGACCCAGGTGATGAGGCTGACGATCCAGTCCTTTTGAGAAGTCAATGCTTCTGAATGGCTGATGATTCTTATGCCTTGGCGGCTTATTGTCAAATAGTCAAGCCGGCGAAAAGACCATGCTGACTGTTTAAAATTGAGACAATAAAAAACCAATAAGACAAATAGGTGGCAAACAATATAAATAACCTTGTAACTAGAGGTTGGGGGTTTCTGATTTGAATACAATCAGTAAACCGGACCAAAGGGGTTAAGCTATGATTCGAATACGATCAAATAGCCCCCAGTGGCTTTGGCGTTGCACCGATCAAGAGGGTACCGACAACTATGTTCTCTTTGGTTCGAATACGACCTATGTTTGAATAGGAAGCCCCCAAATGACCTTGAGAGGTTTTTAACGACCCTGATTCGAATACGATCCAAGTCGGACCCAAAAGGGGTTAAGCTATGATTCAGATACGATCAAGAAGCCCCCTAGTGAGTTTGGCTTTGATCCTATCAAGAGGGTTACGATAGCTATGTTCTCTTTGGTTCGAATATGACCTATGTTTGAACAGGAAGCCCCCAAGTGATCATGAGATTTACAGCTAGATTCGAATACGATCATAAGCCGGACCAAAAAGGGTTAGACTTGATTCAGATATGATCAGCTCCTTAATAGTCATTTTAAATAGTAAAAAAAGAGTAAAGATCTATAATCGTTGAAAAGGAAAAGGACAGAGGTCCTACTTTATTACTTATCATAGTATATACAATGTCAAAGTATGTACATGATGAGAGCCGATGGCTCAGGTGTAGTATCCGAAGTTGAGCAATGTTCCACGTCCGGCAGGTCTCCTCCTCCGACTTACGTGAGTCTTTGTGCTCTCAAACGTCAATGAGGTAATATGACCCGTTGTTTAAGTTCTTGCTGACCATAAAGGGTCCTTCCCAAGGCGGGGATAGCTTGTGTGCATCTGACAGATCCTGGATGAGCCGGAGCACCATGCCACCTTCTTGAAAAGTCCTAGACTTAACCCGGCGGCTGTGATAGCGGTGCAGGTCCTGTTGATAAATCGCTGATCGAGCCGCTGCTAAGTCTCTTTCCTCATCTAATAAGTCAAGCGCATCCTGTCTGGCTTGTTCGTTATTAGCTTCAACATAAGCCGCCACACGAGGCGTGACGGATGTCACTAGGCAGCACTGCTTCCGCTCCATAAACCATGAAGAAGGGTGTATAACTCGTAGATCTGTTAGGGGTGGTGTTAATACTCCACAATACCGAGGGTAACTCATCTACCCAACAACCCGGCGTCCGCTGTAAGGGAACCATGAGCCCGGGTTTGAGACCTTTTAAGATTTCCTGATTTGCTCTCTCAGCCTGCCCATTAGATTGAGGGTGAGCTACAGAAGAAACGTCAAGCCGGATATGCTCACGTTGACAGAACTCCTCCATAGCCCCTTGGGATAAATTAGTGCCATTGTCAGTGATAATGCTGTGTGGAAAACCAAAGCGAAAGATCACCTTTTTCATGAACTGAACCGTTGTGGCTGCATCACACTTATTCACTGGCTCCGCCTCAACCCACTTTGTGAATTTGTCAACTGCTACTAAAAGATGTGTCCTTTTATCCTTAGACCTTTTGAAAGGTCCAACCATGTCAAGCCCCCAGACCACAAATGGCCAGGTGATTGGAATCATCTGCAACTCTTGAGCCGGAACATGTGCTCGCTGTGCAAATTTTTGACATCCATCACACCTACTGACCAGATCCTCTGCATCAGCATGAGCCGTCAACCAATAAAAACCATGACGAAAAGCTTTGGCCACAAGAGACTTCGACCCGGCGTGATGACCACAATCCCCTTCATGGATTTCACGAAGTATCTCTTGGCCTTCTTCAGGAGAAACACACCGCTGAAATGCTCCAGAGACGCTGCGATGGTATAACTCCCCGTCAGAAATCGTCATTGACTTGGACCGCCCGGTTATCTGTCGGGCCAGGGTCTCATCCTCCGGCAACTCACTCTGGGTCATGTAAGCCAAGAACGGTACTGTCCAATCTGGGATGACGTGCAGAGCCGCCACCAACTGTGCCTCCGGGTCAGGAACGGCCAAATCTTCCTCTGTAGGTAACTTAACAGACGGGTTATGCAAAACATCCAAAAAGGTGTTAGGTGGCACCGGCTTATGCTGAGACCCCAACCGGCTTAGAGTATCTGCCGCTTCGTTCTTCCTATGGTCAATGTGTTCCACCTGATAACCTTTAAAATGTCTTGCAACAACATCGACTTCACGGTGATAAGCCGCCATGAGAGGGTCCTTGGAATCCCACTTGCCTGACACCTTTTGAGCCACCAAATCTGAATCGCCAAGACACCGGACCCGGCTCAGGCTCATCTCTTTGGCCATTCGAAGACCATGGAGCAAGGCTTCATACTCTACTGCGTTGTTAGTACAAGGAAACATCAGTCGCTGCACATAACAAAACTTGTCACCTCGAGGGGAGGTTAGAACAACTCCAGCCCCTGAGCCCTCCAATTGTCTAGACCCATCAAAGTGAATCGTCCAATACGTGTTGTCTGGTTTCTCTTCTGGCATCTGCAGTTCCGTCCAATCATTAATAAAGTCAACTAGCGCTTGAGACTTGATCGCAGTACGTGGTACATATTTCAACCCATGAGACCCAAGTTCAATGGCCCACTTGGCGACTCGTCCAGTGGCTTCTCTATTTTGAATGATGTCTCCCAATGGAGCAGAGCTAACCACAGTGATTGGGTGACCCTGAAAATAATGTTTGAGCTTCCGGCTTGCCATGAACACCCCATATACGAGTTTCCGCCAATGTGGATATCTTTGTTTAGACTCAATCAACACCTCACTGACGTAGTAAACCGGCCGTTGGACTGGATGTTCCTTGCTAGCCTCCTTGCGTTCCACCACAATCGCCACACTAACAGCTCGTGAGTTAGCGGCTACATATAACAATAGCGGCTCTTTCTCAACCGGAGCAACAAGAACCAGCGGCTCAGCAAGTTGTTTCTTCAGATACTCAAAGGCAGAGTTTGCAGCATCACTCCAAATGAAATCATCCGTCTTTTTCATCATCTGATACAAAGGCATCGCCTTCTCCCCTAACCGGCTTATGAACCGGCTCAAAGCAGCGACGCGACCCGCCAGCCGTTGAACGTCATGCACACCGGTTTGGCCAGGGAGGTGATTGCCTTAATTTTCTTCGGGTTAGCTTCAATACCTCTATTAGATACCAAAAAACCCAAGAGTTTGCCAGCGGGGACTCCAAAAACACACTTAGCCGGGTTAAGCATCATCTTGTAGACCCGGAGGTTATCAAAGGTCTCCTTCAGATCTGTTACTAAGTTTTCCTCTTTTCTAGACTTCACCACTATATCATCCACATAAGCATGAACATTACGCCCAATCTGATTGTGAAGGCAATTCTGCATACACCGTTGATAAGTCACCTGGGCACTCTTAAGCCCAAAAGGCATAGACACATAGCAAAAGGCTCCAAACGGAGTGATGAAGGATGTCTTCTCCTGGTCCTTGACTGCCATCTTGATCTGATGATAACCTGAATAAGCATCCAGAAAACTCAAACGCGCGCAACCCGCCGTAGCATCAATGATCTGACCAATACGAGGGAGAGCAAAAGGGTCAGCTGGACAAGCTTTGTTTAAATTGGTGTAATCCACACACATACACCAGGTGCCATTCTTCTTGAGTACAAGCATCAGGTTGGCCAACCACTCTGGGTGAAAAACTTCCACAATGAACCCGGCCGCCAAGAGCCAGGCCACCTCTTCTCCAATGGCCTTGCGCCGTTCCTTGTTAAACTGTCGGAGAAACTGTCTGACCAGCTTAAACTTCGGATCAATATTGAGAGTGTGCTCAGCGAGTTCTCTCGGGACACCCGGCATATCAGAAGGTTTCCATGCAAAGATGTCTCGGTTCTCATAGATGAACTCGATGAGCGCGCTTTCCTATTTTGGATCCAAGTTGGCACTGATGATGAACTGCTTGGATGAGTCGCCGGGCACGAAGTCAACCGTCTTGGTGTCATTAGCTGATTTGAATTTCAACACCGGCTCATGCTCCATTGTTGGCTTTTTTAACGACATCATGTCTGCCAGGTCAACATTATCTTTATAAAACTTTAACTCCTTTGTTGCACAAACAGACTCAACATACACAACATCTCCTTCTTCACAGTCCAGGGCTATTTTCCGGCTTCCATGCACTATAATGGTGCCCTTATAACCCGGCATCTTGAGCTATAGATATACATAACACGGCCGAGCCACGAACTTGGCGTAAGCCGGCCGTCCAAACAGAGCATGATATGGGCTTTTGATCTTAACCACCTCAAAAGTTAACTTCTCCGCCCTGGAATCATATTCATCCCCAAAGGCTACTTCCAGTTCAATCTTACCAATTGGGTATGCCGATTTGCCAGGTACAACACCGTGAAAAACAATGTTGGATTGCTTAAGACTCTTATCAGTCAACCCCATCCGATGGAACGTCTCATAGTAGAGGATGTTGATGCTACTACCTCCATCCATGAGCACTTTAGTGAATTTATATCCACCAACCTGGGGTGCCACTACCAAGGCTAAGTGAACCAGATTGTCAATCCGGGGAGGATGATCTTCTCTGCTCCACACAATAGGCTGTTCAGACCACCTCAAATAACGCGGTATCGCCGGCTCAATAGCATTGACAACCCTCTTATGAAGCTTCCGGTCCCTCTTGCATAAACTACTGGTAAATATGTGGTATTGCCCACTATTCAACTGTTTTGGGTTGCTCTGATATCCGGACTGCTGCTGCTGATTGCCTTGGCCGGGTTGTTGATTGTAGCTTACCTGGTTACCTGTATGGCCTTGACCGTGAAAACCGCCTCCGCCTGAACCGGCGCCCGGGCCATGAAAGCCGCCTCCGCCTGAACCGCCGCCAGGCCTATGACTGCTATCAAACGTGTTTGAATTTTTAAATGCCTTCATGATCGTACAGTCCTTCCACAGATGGGTTGCTGGCTTCTCCCGGGTGCCGTGTCTTGGGCAAGGTTCGTTCAATAGTTGCTCGAGGGTGGGACCTGACTCGCCTGACCGAGGGGGTTGCATACCCTTGCGCCATTGGTTGTTACCCTGTGTATTGGTGTTAGCCACAAATTCGTCAGCCTTACGTTTATTACCTCCTTGATTTACCAGGTTATGTTGGTGACCCTTGCCGTTGCCGTTCTTCTTTCCCTTCCCTGTTTTCTCCTCATCAGACAAGGGATCCTTGGCATTGTCAAAATCAGCATACTTGATCAGAGCCGCCATCAACTGGCCCATGTCATTGCAGTCATGCTTGAGCCGCCCCAGCTTCTGCTTTAGAGGTTCAAAACGGCAATTTTTCTCCAACATTAAGACTGCCGAACCAGCATCCATCTTATCAGATGAATGTATTATCTCCTTGACCCGGCGCACCCAATGGGTTGTGGACTCCCCTTCCTCTTGCTTACAATTAGTCAGGTCCATGATTGACATAGGTTGCTTACATGTGTCTTTGAAGTTTTGAATGAACCAGGCCTTCAACTCTGCCCATGAGCTGATGGAATTGGGCGGCAACCCTTTCAACCAAGTGCGAGCCGTTCCATCTAACATCATGGTGAAGTACTTAGCCATTGCTGCATCACTGACCTCTAATAGCTCCATTGCCATCTCGTAACTCTCAATCCATGCCCTAGGCTGCAAATCGGCCGTGTAATTAGGTACTTTACGAGGCCCCTTGAAGTCTTTAGGCAAGCGCTCATTACGTATAGCCGACACCAAGCAAGGAACGCCTACGGTCCTTGTGGCTACTCCTGCCTCAACAGAGGTTGCTGGATAAGCCAGAAAAGTTTGATGAGCCACCTGCTCAGCTGCCAGTTAAACCGCCCGCTCAGCCTCTTGTCGAATCCTCTCCTGATCCGCTAAGTTAAGGGCTCCCGCCTACACCGGCTCATGCCCGCGCGGTTGGTTGCAGTGTTGAGCGTTGCTTGACATATCAGCTGAGTCCATATGCCTGCTATAGCTCGGGCTCCGGCTCGAGCGAGGGTTTGAATGGATTCTGTCTCGACTGTAAGAGTACGCATCCTGCTATGCCAGAGCCGTCTGAAGAAGCTCTCTCACCCTTCGTGTTTCGACTGCTGTCGAAGAGTCGCCTTCCATTGGGAGAGCCGCCAAACGGGCTAATGGGACGATGAGGTTTTCCAAAGGATTGGAGAAGTGACCTGGTGGTGTTGGTGTTGGGGAACATAGCAGAAATTCAAAATTTTCCTACGTGTCACCAAGATCTATCTATGGAGAGACCAGCAACGAGTAGAAAGAGAGTGCATCTACATACCCTTGTAGATCGCTAAGCGGAAGCGTTCAAGTGAACGGGGTTGATGGAGTCGTACTCGTCGTGATTCAAATCACTGATGATCCTAGTGCCGAATGGACGGCACCTCCGCGTTCAACACACGTACAACCCGGTGACGTCTCCCACGCCTTGATCCAGCAAGGAGAGAGGGAGAGGTTGAGGAAGACTCCATCCAACAGCAGCACAACGGTGTGGTGGTGGTGAAGGAGCGTGGCAATCCAGCAGGGCTTCGCCAAGCACCATGGGAGAGGAGGAGTAGGAAGAGAGGTAGGGCTGTGCCAGAACTTCGTGTATAGCTCCCATGCGCCTCCCCACTATATATAGGGGTGGAGGGGCTGGTTTCTTGCCCTCCAAGTCCATTGGGGCGTTGGCCAAGGTGGGAGGAAAGAAATCTCATTATTTCCTTCCCCACCGATTGTTATCCCCCCTTTTTAGGGATCTTGATCTTATCCCTTCGGGATATGATCTTATTCCTTCTAAGGGGGGATCTTGGTGCGCCTTGACCAGGGGTGTGGGGCCTTGCCCCCACTACCCACGTCCATGTGGGTCCCCCCATGCAGGTGGGCCCCACTCCGGAACCTTCTAGAACCTTCCCGGTACAATACCGAAAAATCCCGAACATTTTCCGGTGGCCAAAATAGGACTTCCCATATATAAATCTTTACCTCCGGACCATTCCGGAACTCCTCGTGACGTCCGGGATCTCATTCGGGACTCCGAACAACATTCGGTAACCACATACAAACTTCCTTTATAACCCTAGCGTCATCGAACCTTAAGTGTGTAGACCCTACGGGTTCGGGAGACATGTAGACATGACCGAGACGTTCTCCGGTCAATAACCAACAGCGGGATCTGGATACCCATGATGGCTCCCACATGTTCCACGATGATCTCATCGGATGAACCACGATGTCAAGGACTTAATCAATCCCGTATTCAATTCCCTTTGTCTATCGGTATGTTACTTGCCCGAGATTCGATCGTCGGTATCCAATACCTTGTTCAATCTCGTTACCAGCAAGTCACTTTACTCGTTCCGTAACACATCATCCCGTGATCAACTCCTTGGTCACATTGCGCATATGATGATGTCCTATCGAGTGGGCCCAGAGATACCTCTCCGTTTACACGGAGTGACAAATCCCAGTCTCGATCCGCATAAAACAATAGATACTTTCGGAGATACCTGTAGTGCACCTTTATAGTCACCCAGTTACGTTGTGACGTTTGATACACCCAAAGCACTCCTACGGTATCCAGGAGTTACACGCTCTCATGGTCGAAGGAAGAGATACTTGACATTGGCAAAGCTCTAGCAAATGAACTACACGATCTTTTGTGCTAGTCTTAGGATTGGGTCTTGTCCATCACATCATTCTCCTAATGATGTGATCCCGTTATCAACGACATCCAATGTCCATAGCCAGGAAACCATGACTATCTGTTGATCACAACGAGCTAGTCAACTAGAGGCTCACTAGGGACATATTGTGGTCTATGTATTCACACGTGTATTATGATTTCCGGATAATACAGTTATAGCATGAATAAAAGACAATTATCATGAACAAGGAAATATAATAATAATACTTTTATTATTGCCTCTAGGGCATATTTCCAACAGTCTCCCACTTGCACTAGAGTCAATAATCTAGTTCACATCGCCATGTGATTAACACTCACAGGTCACATCGCCATGTGACTAATACCCAAGAGTTTACTAGAGTCAGTAGTCTAGTTCACATCACTATGTGATTAACACTCAATGAGTTTTATGTTTGATCATGTTGCTTGTGAGAGAGGTTTTAGTCAACGGGTCTGAACCTTTCAGATCCGTGTGTGCTTTACAAATCTCTATGTCATCTCCTAGATGCAGCTACCACGCTCTATTTGGAGCTATTCCAAACAACTGTTCTACTTGGAGCTATTCTAAATTATTGCTCCATTATATGTATCCGGTCTCTCTACTCAGAGCTATCCGGATAGGTGTCAAGCTTGCATCGTCGTAACCTTTACGACGAACTCTTTTACCACCTCCATAATCGAGAAAATTCCTTAGTCCACTAGTTACTAAGGATAACTTTGACCGCTGTCCTGTGAGCCATTCTTGGATCACTCTTGTACCCCTTGACTGACTCATGGCAAGGCACACTTCAGGTGCGGTACACAGCATAGCATACTGAAGAGCCTACGTCTTAAGCATAGGGGACGACCTTCGTCCTTTCTCTCTATTCTGCCGTGGTCGAGCTTTAAGTCTTAACTTCGTACCTTACAACTCAGGCAAGAACTCCTTCTTTGACTGGTCCATCTTGAACACCTTCAAGATCATGTCAAGGTATG
Source organism: Triticum aestivum (assembly GCF_018294505.1). Classification (NCBI taxonomy): domain Eukaryota; kingdom Viridiplantae; phylum Streptophyta; class Magnoliopsida; order Poales; family Poaceae; genus Triticum; species Triticum aestivum. The sequence continues at coordinate 582,189,933 of NC_057797.1, read as the reverse complement.
TGCTCATTTGAAAGTATTATTAAGCATTTTGATCTATCCTTATAGATCTTGATGCTCAATGTTCAAGTAGCTTAATCCAGGCTTTCCATTGAAAAACACTTTCAAAATAACCCTATATGCTTTCCAGAAATTCTACATCATTTCTGATCAACAATATGTCAACAACATATACTCATCAGAAATTCTATAGTGCTCCCACTCACTTCTTTGGAAATACAAGTTTCTCATAAACTTTGTACAAACCCAAAATTTTTGATCATCATCAAAGCATACATTCCAACTCCGAGATGCTCACTCCAGTCCTTAGAAGGATTGCTGGAGCTTTGCATACTTATTAGCATCTTTCGGGATTGACAAAACCTTCCGGTTGTATCACATACAACCTTTCCTCATTAAAATCGTCGAGGAAACAATGTTTTGACATCCTATCCGCAAGATTTCATAAATAATGCAGTAATCGCTAATATAATTCCAACAGACTCTTAGCATCGCTACGAGTGAGAAAATCTCATCGTAGTCAACTCCTTGAACTTGTCGGAAAACATCTTAACGACAAGTCGAGCTTTCTTAATGGTGACATTTACCATCATTGTCCGTCTTCCTTTTGAAATCCATCTGTACTCATTAGCCTTACGACGATCGAGCCGTTCTGCCAAAGTCTACACTTTGTTTTCTACATGGATCCTCTCTCGGATTTTATGGCCTCAAGCCATTTATCGGAATCCGGGCCCACCATCGCTTCTCCATAGCTCGTAGGTTCATTGTTGTCTAGCAACATGACCTTCAAGACAGGATTACGTACCACTCTGAAGTAGTACGCATCCTTGTCATCCTACGAGGTTTGGGAGTGACTTGATCCGAAGTTTCATGATCAATATCATAAGCTTCCACTTCAATTGGTGTAGGTGCCACAGGAACAACTCCCTGTGCCCTGTCACACACTAGTTGAAGAGACGGTTCAATAACCTCATCAAGTCTCCACCATCCTCCCACTCAATTCTTTCGAGAGAAACTTTTCCTCGAGAAAGGACCCGATTCTAGAAACAATCCATATTGCTTTCGGATCTGAATTAGGAGGTATACCCAACTGTTTTGGGTTTCCTATGAAGATGCATTTTATCCGCTTTGGGTTCGAGCTTATCAACCTGAAACTTTTTCATATAAGCGTCGCAGCCCCAAACTTTTAAGAAACGACAACTTAGGTTTCTCTAAACCATAATTCATACGGTGTCATCTCATCGGAATTACGTGGTGCCCTATTTAAAGTGAATGTGGTTGTCTCTAATGCCTAACCCATGAACGATAGTGGTAATTCGATAAGAGACATCATGGTACGCACCATATCCAATAGGGTGCAACTATGATGTTCGGACACACCATCACATTATGGTGTTCCAGGCGGTATTAATTGCGAAACAATTTCCACAATGTCTTAATTGTGTGCCAAAACTCGTAACTCAGATATTCATCTCTATGATCATATCATAGACATTTTATCCTCTTGTCACAATGATCTGCTACTTCACTCTGAAATTACTTGAACCATTCAATAATTCAGACTTGTGTTTCATCAAGTAAATATACTCAACATTTACTCGAATCATCTGTGAAGTAAGAACATAATGATATTCACTGCATGCCTCAGCACTCATTCGACTGCACACATCAAAATGTGTTACTTCCAACAAGTTGCTATCTTGTTCCATCTTACTGAAAATGAGGCTTTTCAGTCATCTTGCCCATGTGGTATGATTTGCATATCTCAAGTGATTCAAAATCAAGTGAGTCCAAACGATCCATTTGCATGGAGTTTCTTCATGCATATACACCAATAGACATGGTTCACATGTCTCAAACTTTTCAAAAACGAGTGAGTCCAAAGATCCATCAACATGGAGCTTCTTCATGCGTTTTATACCATTATGACTTACATGGCAGTGCCACAAGTAAGTGGTACTATCATTACTATCTTATATCTTTTGGCATGAAAATGTGTATCACTACGACCGAGATTCAATAAACCATTCCTTTATGTGCAAGACCATTGAAGGTATTATTCAAAAATAGAGTGACCATTATTCTCCTTAAATGAATAACCGTATTGCGATAGACATAATCCAATCATGTCGATGCTCAACGCAAACACCAATCTCGGTGGTAGAGGGAGCGTGCGATGCTTGATCATATCAACCTTGGAAACACTTCCAACATATATCGTCAGCTCACCTTTAGCTAGTCTCCGTTTATTCCGTAGCTCTTATTTCGAGTTACTAACACTTAGCAATCGAACCGGTATCCAATACCCTGGTGCTACTAGGAGTACTAGTAAAGTACACATTAACATAATGTATATCCAATATACTTCTATCGACCTTGCCAGCCTTCTCATCTACCAAGTATCTAGGGTAATGCTGCTCCAGTGGGTGTTCCCCTTATTACAGAAGCACTTAGTCTCGGGTTTGGGTTCAACCTTGGGTTTCTTCACTAGAGCAGCAGCTGAATTGCCGTTTCATGAAGTATCCCTTTGTTCCCTTGCCCTTCTTGAAACTAGTGGTTTCACCAACCATCAACAATTGATGCTCCTTCTTGATTTCTACTTTCGCGGTGTCAAACATCATGAATATTTCAAGGATCATCATATCTATCCCTGATATGTTATAGTTAATCATGAAGCTCTAGCAGCTTGGTGGCAATGACTTTGGGGAAACATCACTATCTCATCTGGAGGATCAACTCCCACTCGATTCAAGTGATTGTTGTGCTCAGACAATCTGAGCACAAGCTCAACGATTGAGATTTCCTCCCTTAGTTTGCAGGCTAAGAAAATCGTCGGAGGTCTTATACCTCTTGACGTGGGCACGAGCCTGAAATCCCAATTTCAGCCCTCGAAACATCTCATATGTTCCACGACGTTTCGAAAACGTCTTTGGTGCCTCTACTTAAACCATTTAATTGAACTATCACGTAGTTATCAAAACGTGTATGTCTGATGTTCGCAACATCGACAAACGACGTTGGGGTTCAGCACACTGAGCGGTGCATTAAGGACATAAGCTTTCTACTGATCGCATAATCGCTACTATCAACTTTCAACTATATTTTCTCTAGGAACATATCTAAACAGTGGAACTAAAGCGCGAGCTTACGACATAATTTGCAAAAGGTCTTTTGACTATGTTCAGGATAATTAAGTTCATCTTATGAACTCCCACTTAGATAGACATCCCTCTGGTCATCTAAGTGATTACATGATCCGAGTCAACTAGGCCGTGTCCGATCATCACGTGAGACGGACTAGTCATCATCGGTGAACATCTTCATGTTGATCGTATCTACCATATGACTCATGCTCGACCTTTCGGTCTCCGTGTTCCGAGGCCATGTCTGCACATGCTAGGCTCGTCAAGTTAACCCTAAGTGTTTTCGCTGTGTAAAACTGTCTTACACCCGTTGTATGTGAACGTAAGAATCCATCACACCCGATCATCACGTGGTGCTTAGAAGCGACGAACTGTAGCAACGGTGCACAGTTAGGGGAGAACACTTCTTGAAATTTTGTAAGGGATCATCTTATTTACTACCGTCGTCCTAAGCAAACAAGATGCATAAACATGATAAACATCACATGCAATCAAATAGTGACATGATATGGCCAATATCATTTTGCTCCTTTTGATCTTCATCTTCGGGGCTCCATGATCATCATCATCACCGGCACGACACCATGATCTCCATCATCATGATCTCCATCATCGTGTCTTCATGAAGTTGTCACGCCAACGACTACTTCTACTTCTATGACTAACGCGTTTAGCAATAAAGTAAAGTAGTTTACATGGCGTTCTTCAATGACACGCAGGTCATACAATAAATAAAGACAACTCCTATGGCTCCTGCCGGTTGTCATACTCATCGACATGCAAGTCGTGAATCCTATTACAAGAACATGATCAATCTCATACATCACATATCATTCATCACATTCTTCTTGGCCATATCACATCACATAGCATACCCTGCAAAAACAAGTTAGACGTCCTCTAATTGTTGTTGCATGTTTTACATGGCTGCTATGGGTTTCTAGCAAGAACCTTTCTTACCTACGCAAGACCACAACGTGATATGCCAATTGCTATTTACCCTTCATAAGGACCCTTTTCATCGAATCCGTTCCGACTAAAGTGGGAGAGACTGGCACCCGCTAGCCACCTTATGCACCAAGTACATGTCAATCGGTGGAACCTGTCTCACGTAAGAGTACGTGTAAGGTCGGTCCGGGCCGCTTCATCCCACAATACCGTCGAAACAAGATTGGACTAGTAACGGTAAGCATATTGAACAACATCAACGCCCACAACTACTTTGTGTTCTACTCGTGCAAAGAATCTACGCAATAGACCTAGCTCATGATGCCACTGTTGGGGAACGTAGCAGAAATTCAAAATTTTCCTACGTGTCACCAAGATCTATCTATGGAGAGACCAGCAACGAGTAGAAAGAGAGTGCATCTACATACCCTTGTAGATCGCTAAGTGGAAGCGTTCAAGTGAACGGGGTTGATGGAGTCGTACTCGTCGTGATTCAAATCACTGATGATCCTAGTGCCGAACGGACGGCACCTCCGCGTTCAACACACGTACAGCCCGGTGACGTCTCCCACGCCTTGATCCAGCAAGGAGAGAGGGAGAGGTTGAGGAAGACTCCATCCAACAGCAGCACAACGGCGTGGTGGTGGTGGAGGAGCGTGGCAATCCAGCAGGGCTTCGCCAAGCACCATGGGAGAGGAGGTGTAGGAAGAGAGGTAGGGCTGTGCCAGAACTTCGTGTATAGCTCCCATGCGCCTCCCCACTATATATAGGGGTGGAGGGGCTGGTTTCTTACCCTCCAAGTCCATTGGGGCGTTGGCCAAGGTGGGAGGAAAGAAATCTCATTATTTCCTTCCCCACCGATTGTTATCCCCCCTTTTTAGGGATCTTGATCTTATCCCTTCGGGATATGATCTTATTCCTTCTAAGGGGGGATCTTGGTGCGCCTTGACCAGGGGTGTGGGGCCTTGCCCCCACTACCCACGTCCATGTGGGTCCCCCCATGTAGGTGGGCCCCACTCCGAAACCTTCTAGAACCTTCCCGGTACAATACCGAAAAATCCCGAACATTTTTCGGTGGCCAAAATAGGACTTCCCATATATAAATCTTTACCTCCGGACCATTCCGGAACTCCTCGTGACGTCCGAGATCTCATTCGGGACTCCGAACAACATTCGGTAACCACATACAAACTTCCTTTATAACCCTAGCGTCATCGAACCTTAAGTGTGTAGACCCTACGGGTTCGGGAGACATGTAGACATGACCGAGACGTTCTCCGGTCAATAACCAACAGCGGGATCTGGATACCCATGATGGCTCCCACATGTTCCACGATGATCTCATCGGATGAACCACGATGTCAAGGACTTAATCAATCCCGTATTCAATTCCCTTTGTCTATCGGTATGTTACTTGCCCGAGATTCGATCGTCGGTATCCAATACCTTGTTCAATCTCGTTACCGGCAAGTCACTTTACTCGTTCCGTAACACATCATCCCGTGATCAACTCCTTGGTCACATTGCGCATATGATGATGTCCTATCGAGTGGGCCCAGAGATACCTCTCCGTTTACACGGAGTGACAAATCCCAGTCTCGATCCGCATAAAACAATAGATACTTTCGGAGATACCTGTAGTGCACCTTTATAGTCACCCAGTTACGTTGTGACGTTTGATACACCCAAAGCACTCCTACGGTATCCAGGAGTTACACGCTCTCATGGTCGAAGGAAGAGATACTTGACATTGGCAAAGCTCTAGCAAATGAACTACACGATCTTTTGTGCTAGTCTTAGGATTGGGTCTTGTCCATCACATCATTCTCCTAATGATGTGATCCCGTTATCAACGACATCCAATGTCCATAGCCAGGAAACCATGACTATCTGTTGATCACAACGAGCTAGTCAACTAGAGGCTCACTAGGGACATATTGTGGTCTATGTATTCACACGTGTATTACGATTTCCGGATAATACAGTTATAGCATGAATAAAAGACAATTATCATGAACAAGGAAATATAATAATAATACTTTTATTATTGCCTCTAGGGCATATTTCCAACAGTTGGCGCATAATGAGGCGGGGCGGTATACATGCGAGGTGGTTCCATGGCCCGCGGCTGAACCGGTGCTCCGGGTGTCGTGATCCGATTTGCTTCCGGCGGGTTACTTGGACCGGCCCCAGGTGTATGGAAAAGGTTCCTAGGATCGAGCGTCAGAGGTAGATGTGATTGAGTTTTCTGATGCCTCCTCCTCATGACCTTGTTTGTTCAGATCCATCGAGAGCCGGAAAGTCTTTGCTTGAAGCTGCTGAGCACGAGCGTCCAAAGCCGCCCGCTCCGCGGCCATCCTGATCTCTTCAGCTGCTAAGTTTTCCTTGGCCTGTGCCATCTCTTCGCGTACCCGTGCCACCTCCGCATCATGCTGAACTTTATCCGCCGGTTCGACCATGATAGTCAACAGGGCCGTCAGCTTATCCGTGAGGTCCATTAGTATCTGGGCCGGGGAGCGTGCGGGGTCTCCTGACCCGACCGCTGTCGACCCGGTGGTCATTGCTGCCCTAGCCGTGGAGTTCTGCCCGGGCTGGGTGCCTGCCATGAAGACTCCAGCTCGATTCGATGGCTCTAAGGGGTCTGGAATACTGCTGCCATCGGAACAACCCCCAAGCATGCCATCCTACAGCTGATACAACGAGTCTGTCTCGCCTGTTGATGATGTAGCATCAGAACAGATGGCCGTCTCACCGCCATCCACTGATCCTTCCGAGTATTCACCTCCATGGATGCAACCCACAAAAGCACATTTTACGGTGGGTCGGGCCCAGGTGGGTCTCGCGCGCTGAGCCGTCTTGATGATGTTGGTGCAGATGTCCGGCTCAGGGCTTGATTCGCCGATCCGGCCGATGAAGACATGAATCCCGCCGAAGGGGACCCGGTACCCGTACTCAATTGAGCCGGCCTCGGGGCCCCAGCCTCCGTCGTTGATGTAGAGCTTGCCGTGACGACTCTTGGTCATCCGGCCCACAACGTATCCCTTGAGCCCTTCGAAGCTGCCCTTCAAGAACTCAAATCCACCATGCGCTGGCCCCACGGTGGGCGCCAACTGTCGTGGAATTGTCACGACAGATGTCCTAGCAAAAGGACTTAATCGTAGGGCCATCACAACTAGGAAGCTTAAAGGGGTTAATCGGGACAAAGGACACGAGAGGTTTTATACTAGTTCGGTGTAGCGCCCCGAGACCGATGTGCCATGTGTCCTCAAGTTATTCGATGTCGTTGCCTTGTCATTGCTTGCGTGTCATGTATCTCATATCATGTCATCATGTGCATTGCATTTGCATACATGTTCGTCTCATGCATCCGAGCATTTTCCCCATTGTCAGTTTTGCAATCCGGCGCTCCTATGTCCTCCGGTGTCCTTTTCTACCTCTTTTCGTGTGTGGGTGTTAAACGTTTTCGGATTGGACCGAGACTTGCCATGTGGCCTTGGTTTACTACCGGTAGACCGTCTGTCAAGTTTCGTGCCATTTGGACTTCGTTTGATACTCCAGCGGTTAACCAAGGAACCGAAAAGGACTCGTGTGTGTTGCAGCACAACACCCTTCCAAAGTGGCCCAAAACCCACCTAAACCCCCTCCATCATCTCGGTCGTTCGATCACGATCGCGTGGCCGCAAACTGCACCTCATTTGGAGTCTCCTAGCTCCCTCTACCTATAAATATGTGTCTCCCTCCGAATTTCTCGCGCAGGCAAACCCTAGATCCAACTCCATCCACGCCGCCGGACATGTCCGCTCACCGGCGGACGCGTCCACTCCGCCGCCACGTCGCTCCGACCTATCAGGGTCTGCCACGTCATCGCCTCCTCCGCCTCAGCCACTCAAGCACCGCCACGTTGCTCGGGTCGCCGCCCCACTTCGCCGTCCCACCCGCGCGGCCCGCCGAGGCCCATCTCCAGCCCCTATGGGCCCGAGCCGCCTTCCCGCGCCAGGGAGCCAGCGCCCCGCCGCCCGTCTTCACCGCGCGCCGCCACGGCTTCTCCGCCACCGGCCGAGCTCCGCTACCAGAGCGCCATCGCCCCCGCCGCCTGCAGAGGAGCGCCCCGCCGCCGCCGATCTTCGCCGCCCCGCCGCCTCGCCTTCACCGGCGACCGCGTCGCCGCTCGCCGCCAAACGCGCCGCGCGCCGCCCCCCTCTTCACCGGCGCCGCCCCGCGCCATGCTCGCCGGAGCCCGCGCCATGCTCACCGGAGTTCGGCACCTCGCCGGAGAAGACGGGATGAGATCCATCCATCCTCGAACCGAACACCTGTATCGGATCCGCACCGCGCCGTCCCGCTTCATCCGGTCCCGCGTTGACTTTTTCCCCGAGAGGTCTAAATTTTCGACTAAGTCCCCAGATCTGCTTCTTTTTTAGACATATTCATCGCATCATAACTCTGTCATCGTAGCTTCGCTTCGCGCGTGTAGCATATCAAAATGTTCGTCTCGACGAGTACATCATTTCATCTCAATGCATCATTTTCATTTGAGCTCATATTGATGCCTGAAATGTTGTTGGAAGAGGGCTATGTGATGATTATGTCAGGTCTGTTTCAGCAAATGGCCTTTTGTCATTTTTGCCATGATTAATGTGTGCATGCTACGATCTTGAGCTCTACATGTGTTTTGTTATATGCCATGCCATCTTTACAGGGGTGTATGCCATGTATTTTTGTGATCTTTGTGGTGACTAGCACAAGCATGCAAAGTAGCTTACTCAATGATGCTGATTTCAGGAACTTAGAATTTCACTAAGTCCTTGCCCTGTCATTATTTTTATGCCATATGTTCATGTTGTTTCCTAGTGATCCGTGCCTATTTTGAGGATGATCAGTAAGGATGTTTTGTAGATATTGTGATGCTCTATCCATCCATGTCTTTGTTTGCATTTATGGAGCATCCTAGCTTGAGTCAATCAAGCTCTACTTTTGCTATAAAATGATCCTGGCAGATTGTTGACATGTTTAGCGATTTTGCCGAGGATGTTGCTATTGATCCGTGCATGCTATGTTGTTGTTCTTGCCATGTCTAGCTTCTATTCCATGTATTCTTGATGGGTGTATGATTAGTTTGTCATGTCATGCTCTGTAGTGAGTGCATCGAGCTCGTAAACATGCCTACTTGTTAGTCTGTTTTGCATGCTCCTTTTTTCACTAAGTCTGAATTCTGTTTATGTTTTTGCTATGTTCACATGCTTGTAATTGTATTTTCTGATCCCTTTTGGCTCAAGGTCACTAAGGGACTTTTGTTACATGCTTTGAGTAGCTTCATGCCATGCCTTGCTTTGCCATGATATATTCCTGTAGGATATAGTTTTCATGCTCTAAACATTGCTTCCTAATGATAATTCCTGACATGCTGTTAATTTCACCAAGTCTAAAACCTGTTATCATTTGCACTTTTGCCATGCTTGTTTGAACCTGTTAATGAGTGAATTGGCTATAGCTCGGTGTTCATCTTTTGTCAAGCATTATGGGTGGATCCCTGCCATGTATTTTGTTGCCATGTTTGAGTGCAGTAGCTTATTTTTCTTGATGCATTTAGAAGGCTACTTGTTGTTTATCGCAGACCGGTGCCATATTTGTTTTGCTTTCCATTTCCAAACCGTGCATCCGATTCCGGTGATCTTTATATCGATTTCAACCGAAATCATCTCCTCTTTCCAGTGACACTCTTGGTTTTCCAAGTTGAGGCCAGGTTCAACCATTCCTTTCCAAATCATGCATATGCATCACATACTGCATCCCGCATATCATACCATGTTCGTGTGTTGGTTGTTTACTATGTTTTGTGCTTTTTTCCGGTGTTGCTTATTCGGGTTCGTTCTGTTATCGTCGCGTTTGTGAGGACCTGTTCGACTACGTCCATTTGTCTTATTCATGGACTCGTTCTTCTTCCTTGCAGGATTTCAGGCAAGATGACCATACCCTCGAAATCACTTCTATCATTGCTTGCTAGTTGCTCACTCTTTTGCTATGCCTATGCTGCGATACCTATCACTTGCTTTCATGCCTCCCATATTGTTAAGCCAAGCCTCTAACCCACCTTGTCCTAGCAAACCGTTGTTTGGCTATGTTACCGCTTTGCTTAGCCCCTCTTATAGCCTTGCTAGTTATAGGTGAAGATTGGAGTTTGTTCCATGTTGGAACATGGATATTTTGTTGGGATATCACAATATCTCTTATTTAATTAATGCATCTATACACTTAGTAAAGGGTGGAAGGCTCGGCCTTATGCCTGGTGTTTTGTTCCACTCTTGCTGCCCTAGTTTCTGTCATATCGGTGTTATGTTCCCGGATTTTGCGTTCCTTACACAGTTGGGTTATAATGGGAACCCCTTGACAGTTCCCTTTGAATAAAACTCCTCTAGCAAGGCCCAACCTTGGTTTTACCATTTGCCACCTAGCCTCATTTTCCCTTGGGTTAGGCCAGCCCAAGGGTCATCTTCATTTTAAACCCCGGGCCAGTGCTTGTCTAAGTGTTGGTCCAACCCAGAGCACCGTGCGGGGCCATCCCTTGGAAACTTGGGTTACGTTGGCTCCCGTACGCTTAGCTTATCCGGTGTTCCCTGAGAACGAGATATGTGCAGCTCCTATCGGGATTTGTCAGCACAACGGGTGGTCTTGCTGGACTTGTTTTACCATTGTCGAGGATGTCTTGTAACCGGGATGCCGAGTCTGATCGGATTGTGTTGGGAGAAGGAATATCCTTCATTGACCACGAGAGCTTGTGATGGGCTAAGTTGGGATACCCCTGCAGGGATTTGAACTTTCGAAAGCCGTGCCCGCAGTTATGGGCAGATGGGAATATGTTAATGTCTGATTGTAGAAAACCCGAAGTTGATCTTAATTAAAATACATCGACCGCGTGTGTAACCGTGATGGTCTCTTCTTGGCGGGGTCCATGAAGTGAACACGGTGTTGGAGTTATGCTTGACGTTGGTTGTTCTAGGATCACTTCTTGATCATAGTTTTCTCGACCGTGCTTTTGCCTTCTCTTATCGCTCTCTTTTGCGTATATGTTAGCCACCAAATATTCTAGTCGCTTGCTGGAGACCCACCTCATACCTTTACCTTACCCATAAGCTTAAATAGTCTTGATCGTGAGGGTGTGAGATTGCTGAGTCCCCGTGACTCACAGATACATCCAAAACCAGCTTGCATGTGCCGTTGAACCGTGCAGATGACACAACCAAGCTCAAAGGAGGAGCTCGATGAAGATCTCATTCGTTATGTTGTTTCGTTTTCCAGTTGGTCAGTAGAGGAGCCTAGTTGGGGTCGATCGGGGATCAATGTAGCATTTGGGGTAGTCTTCTTTCATTTTGGTTCCGTAGTCGGACCTTGATTGTATCTGGATGATGTAATGCTTTACTCATTTATTGTGTGAAGTGGCGATTGTAAGCCAACTATGTATCTCGTTCCCTTATGTATTACATGGGTTGTGTGAAGATTACCTCACTTGCGACAATGCTTTCAATGCGGTTATGCCTCTAAGTCATGTTTCGACACGTGGGAGATATAGCCGCATCGAGGGCGTTACAAGTTGGTATCAGAGCCTTTCCCCGACCTTAGGAGCCCCCTGCTTGATCGAATCGCTGGCGTTGTTGAGTCTAGAAAAATGTTTTGAGTCTTATAGGATTATATATATCGGAGAGTAGGAATTCTTTTTACTCCTCAGTCCCTTCGCCGCTCTGTTGAGGCATCCTGACGTAGAGTTTTGACTCCTCTTCTCAAATTTCACTAAATATTTTTAGGATCACGCGGGTATCTTGGAATCATTCCGATGGTTTTGTGACGAGAACATTGTTCTTGGTGCCTCCTGACATTTAGGGGTTGTGGCAGTGTCCCGGGGAGTTGAGCTCCAAGGTGTTGTCGTCACAATTTTATCGTTGCAGTTCTAGAATACCTGAGTTCGCCGACATTGAAAATCTCTTTTATGCAGTTGTTGGTGAGATAACCTCGACGCCACCCAGTACTGGGGCGAGAGTTCGGGAGTATTTCCATAACTCGTATAACGGATGCTTTTCAAAGGTTGAGGTAGATGATTTCCGAAGGTTTCTTGGTTATGTGTTGAAGGATGGATACAGCTGGATGTAGGATTTGCTAGTTTGGGTGAGATATTATGCTTCCCCTGTATCCCCAACACCTGATTGCATAACCGGAAAATTTCGGGAGTTTATAAGTGGGAATTCAAGTAGCCCTTAGGATATCTTTCCGACAGATGTATGATATGAAATTGGGGTTCGATGTCTAGGGGTCCGCCTATCCACGGTTGGTTTTACAGTGGTCTCGTTGTGTCTTAAAGAGTCCTTGGCTATGCTGACTCGGGGACACTTCGTATGTCATGTGCACTACCTTGTACATGATGGTGCTATACGATCGAGCCCGTGTAGGCCCCACCACGAAAACTTCGGACGAAATCTCTATCATATGTTTGTTCCGGCTTATTCTACAAGCCAATCCTTTGTTTTGTTTTTGAGCTGTGGTATTCGAGTTGCTTTGAAGTCAAGTGTTGATTCCATACCTTTCCCCAAATGGTGTTCTCATACTCCGATGTGAATACTAATCCTTCTTGATAATCGAGATTGTCATCTCAATCCTTTTCACCGGCGTGTTTCTTTTCAAGTGGATCCGATCATTTCAACATTACCAAGATCAATTATCAGTTCTTCTCAACGGTGTTTGCTTCATTCGTTCCAAGTTGCCTTTGTTTTCCCACCCTCCCACCCTTTTTCTTTGAGGACTAAGATTTCTTTATCAAGTATCCTTTTATTCTTGTGAAGTCTCTCCATTCTTTTCCTTCAATGTTCTTCTCCGGTGGGTCGAATTCAAGTTTTTGATGTTGACCATATCCTTTCCTCATTCCAAATGTCTTCTCTTGTCGTTGCACCTCATATTCATTCATTTCTCGCTATTCAATTGTTCCGGAGTGCTCAAGATATATCGAAGACTCGTGTTTTCACTCTGCATTCGTTGAAGATCTTTCGAGGATGTCACCTCATTCAAGCCATTTAATTCAACCAGTGGAATCTCTCTTTTCAAGCAATCATTCTACGGTGTTTCTTTTGAGTGGGCTCTAACCCACAGGCTGTTTCCCAGGATCTTACCTGACTCTTCTTATTTTTCCCGGAGCTATCCTAAATTCTTTTGAAGTTTGACGTAAGTATGAATTTTTCCATCAGTCAAATGCTTTTCTCCCAGATCTTTCTTTTCTTTTCATCGTTGGTTCAACCTTTCAAATTTTCATCCCGGAGTATCTCAACAATTCATGGTGGTGTTTTCTCGTCGTCATTCTCGAATTTTGAAGACCGAAGAAGAGTTTTTCCTCCATATCTTATCCATTCTCTCAGAGACTCGCGGTTCTAGTCTGTTGCCATCCTCTCATAATTGTTTTTGATTGTGAGAATTCTTTCCACCCATCCGGAGCAATTCAGGAGGCTTTCTAGTTTGTTTCTCTAGAGCCCATCATTTCAGAAGATTTATTCATTCTCAGCTTTCAGCTATCATTCCCCAAATCTTACCGGTGCATCATTCAAATATCCTCTAATCAGCCCGGGATCTCTTTGTTCTCATGTACCTAAATCCTAGCAAGCATCTTCATTCATTTGCTAATTCTTCCCGGTGTTTATTTATCTTTTCTTCGTTCTGTTTCAATTCTTACCAGTGGTTCGTTCAAGATTTCTCTTCCTTTGCTATTGTATCAATTCATTCGTTGTTCCCAAATCCTACCGGTGGTTCGTTGAAGACCTTACCAAGTTTGCGCAATATCTATCTTAATCATTTCTACGAGAATAAGTAGTATGTCAAATCTGTTGCTTTTCATCAATGTTATTGGTGAAGGATGAGCATAATGTAATTCTTATTCTTTCTTCATCGAGTGAATTCAATCCCTTATTCCGGAGGCTCATCAAATTCTCAGTTTCTATTGTTTCATATTTTTTCTTTTCCGGAGTCCCAAGCTCTCTCAAATATATCGTCGCGAAGATCTATCTAAATCATTACAAGGTTTCACCTTGTGTTTTCAACTTCTCTTTCTTGTCGTTATCCTTTGTTACCGGAGTTCTTCATGGAGGCCCATCATGGTGGTTCATCAAGGACTTAATTTCTTCGCGAAGCATTCATCAAGATACTTTTCAGAGGAGCTCAAGTACTCTTCATCTTGCAATCCGGAGTGCAATTCTTTCTATCGTATCATTGGAGGTGGTATTATGTCATTCTTGATAATTTCCCTTCGTGCTTCGTGAGTCACAAGTTATCAAGAATGAGATATTTTAAGTCCATCAATCTCGTCATTGGAATTATCTTGGGTTATATTTCACCTAAAGCTTTTCCCTAAGGAATGTTGCTATCTATGGTGCTTATAAATGAGCCAAGTTCTTCATCTACTCTCCCGGTGAAATAGTTTCTCGTCTCCTTGTTGATATCAATCCAATCTATCGTTTCCGTCAGTGGCAGAATTTCAACTCAGTTTTGGGATGTTTTCCATAAGCCCACAACAAGCTTACTCTTTTCGTTTTTGTATTTTTTTTCAACAACTCCGTTCGACCCTTCTCGTAAGATGCTTTCAAGCTCATTCATGATAAAAGATATTGTTTTTCTCCTCCGTTCATTCCATTTCATTCTCTCTTTTCTTCCGGAGGCATTGTGATGTTGCTCTTTTTAGTCATCATCTTGAATTATGAAGATCATGATGTTTTCATGCTTAACCTTTTAACCGGAGTGTTGTGCCCTCCGCTCAAGTTCTCTCATCTTATCAAGTTTCATATCTCTTTTCAACTGGAGTGCTATCCGAATTTGTTCTTCCTTGTTACTCTTCCCTACCGGAGTGTTTGCAAATTTGTTCTTCTTCGTTGCATTCTTTCTTTCAATTTGTTCAACCTCGCAAGGTTCTTTGGTTTCACTCGTTTGTCAAAGAAGCAACTTAGTTCTACCCCTTCTCCTTATCTTCCTTTTTCCCCGCAGTGCCATTCTAGATCTCGGGACGAGATCCTCTCGTAGTGGTGGAGTGTTGTAGTGCCCCGAGACCGATGTGCCAGGTGTCCTCCAGTTATTTGTTGTTGTTGTTGCCTTGTCATTGCTTGCGTGTCGTGCATCTCATATCATGTCATCATGTGCATTGCATTTGCATACATGTTCGTCTCATGCATCCGAGCATTTTCCCTGTTGTCCGTTTTGCAATCCGACGCTCCTATGTCCTCCGGTGTCCTTTTCTACCTCTTTTCATGTGTGGGTGTTAAACGTTTCCGTATTGGACCGAGACTTGCCATGTGGCCTTGGTTTACTACCGGTAGACCGCCTGTCAAGTTTCATTCCATTTGGACTTCGTTTGATACTCCAACGGTTAACCGAGGAACCGAAAAGGCCTCGTGTGTGTTGCAGCCCAACACCCTTCCAAAGTGCACCAAAACCCACCTAAACCCCCTCCATCATCTCGGTCATTCGATAACGATCGCGTGGCCGCAAACCACACCTCATTTGGACTCTCCTAGCTCCCTCTACCTATAAATATGTGTCTCCCTCCGAATTTCTCGCGCACACAAACCCTAGATCCAACTCCCTCCACGCCGCCGGACATGTCCGCTCGCCGGCGGATGCGTCCACCCTGCCGCCACATCGCTCCGACCTATCAGGGTCTCCCACGTCATCGCCTCCTCCGCCTCAGCCACTCAAGCGCCGCCACGTCGCCCGGGTCGCCGCCCCACTCCGCCGTCCCACCCGCGCGGCCCACCGAGGCCCGTCTCCAGCCCCCACGGGCCCGAGCCGCCATCCCGCGCTGGGACCTTCGCGCGCCGCAAGGGAGCCAGCGCCCCACCGCCCGTCTTCACCGTGCGCCGCCGCGACTTCTCCGCCACCGGCCGAGCTCCGCCACCGGAGCGCCATCGCCCCCGCCGCCGCCGATCTTCGCTGGCCCGCTGCCTCGCCTTCGCCGCCCCGCCGCCTCGCCTTCGCCGGCGACCGCCTCGCCGCTCGGCGCCAAACGCGCTGCACGCCGCCCCCCTCTTCACCGGCGCCGCCCCATGCCAAGCTCGCCGGAGCCCGCGCCATGCTCGCCGGAGTTCGGCACCTCACCGGAGAAGATGGGATGAGATCCATCCATCCTCGAACCAAACACCCGTCTCGGATCCGCACCGCGCCGTCCCGCTTCACCCGGTCCCGCGTTGACTTTTTCCCCGAGAGGTCTAAATTTTTGACTAAGTCCCCAGATCTGCTTCTTTTTCAGACATATTCATCGCATCATAACTCTGTCATCGTTGCTCCGATTCGCGCATGTAGCATATCAAAATGTTCGTCTTGACGAGTACATCATTTCATCTCATTGCATCATTTTCATTTGAGCTCATATTGATGCCCAAAATGCTGTTGGAAGAGGGCTATGTGATGATTATGTCTGGTCTGTTTCAGCAAATGGCCTTTTGTCATTTTTACCATGATTAATGTGTGCATGCTATGATCTTGAGCTCCACATGTATTTTGTTATATGCCATGTCATATTTACAGGGGTGTATGCCATGTATTTTTGTGATCTTTGTGGTGACTAGCACAAGCATGCAAAGTAGCTTACTCAATGATGCTGATTTCAGGGACTTAGAATTTCACTAAGTCCTTGCCCTGTCATTATTTTTATGCCATATGTTCATGTTGTTTCCTAGTGATCCGTGCCTATTTTGAGGATGATCAGTAAGGATGTTTTGTAGATATTGTGATGCTCTATCCATCCATGTCTTTGTTTGCATTTATGGAGCATCCTAGCTTGAGTCAATCAAGCTCTACTTTTGCTATAAAATGATCCTGGCAGATTGTTGACATGTTTAGGATTTTGCCAAGGATGTTGCTTTTGATCCGCGCATGCTATGTTGTTGTTCTTGCCATGTCTAGCTTCTATTCCATGTATTCTTGATGGGTGTATGATTAGTTTGTCATGTCATGCTCTGTAGTGAGTGCATCGAGCTCGTAAACATGCCTACTTGTTAGTCTGTTTTGCATGCTCCGTTTTTTCACTAAGTCTGAATTCTGTTTATGTTTTTGCTATGTTCACATGCTTGTAATTGTATTTTCTGATCCCTTTTGGCTCAAGGTCACTAAGGGACTTTTGTTACATGCTTTGAGTAACTTCATGCCATGCCTTGCTTTGCCATGATATGTTCCTGTAGGATATAGTTTTCATGCTCTAAACATTGCTTCCTAATGATAATTCCTGACATGCTGTTAATTTCACCAAGTCTAAAACCTGTTATCATTTGCACTTTTGCCATGCTTGTTTGAACCTGTTAATGAGTGAATTGGCTGTAGCTCGGTGTTCATCTTTTGTCAAGCATTATGGGTGGATCCCTGCCATGTATTTTGTTGCCATGTTTGAGTGCAGTAGCTTATTTTTCTTGATGCATTTAGAAGGCTACTTGTTGTTTATCGCAGACCAGTGCCATATTTGTTTTGCTTTCCATTTCCAAACCGTGCATCCGATTCCGGTGATCTTTATATTGATTTCAACCGAAATCATCTCCTCTTTCCAGTGGCACTCTTGGTTTTCCAAGTTGAGGCCAGGTTCAACCATTCCTTTCCAAATCATGCATATGCATCACATACTGCATCCCGCATATCATACCATGTTCGTGTGTTGGTTGTTTACTATGTTTTGTGCTTTTTTCCGGTGTTGCTTATTCGGGTTGGTTCTGTTATCGTCGCGTTTGTGAGGACCTGTTCGACTACGTCCGTTTGTCTTCTTCATGGACTCGTTCTTCTTCCTTGCAGGATTTCAGGCAAGATGACCATACCCTCGAAATCACTTCTATCATTGCTTGCTAGTTGCTCACTCTTTTGCTATGCCTATGCTGCGATACCTATCACTTGCTTTCATGCCTCCCATATTGTTAAGCCAAGCCTCTAACCCACCTTGTCCTAGCAAACCGTTGTTTGGCTATGTTACCGCTTTGCTCAGCCCCTCTTATAGCCTTGCTAGTTATAGGTGAAGATTGGAGTTTGTTCCATGTTGGAACATGGATATTTTGTTGGGATATCACAATATCTCTTATTTAATTAATGCATCTATACACTTAGTAAAGGGTGGAAGGCTCGGCCTTATGCCTGGTGTTTTGTTCCACTCTTGCCGCCCTAGTTTCTGTCATATCGGTGTTATGTTCGCGGATTTTGCGTTCCTTACACGGTTGGGTTATAATGGGAACCCCTTGACAGTTCCCTTTGAATAAAACTCCTCCAGCAAGGCCCAACCTTGGTTTTACCATTTGCCACCTAGCCTCTTTTTCCCTTGGGTTTGGCCAGCCCAAGGGTCATCTTCATTTTAAACCCCGGGCCAGTGCTTGTCTAAGTGTTGGTCCAACCCAGAGCACCGTGCAGGGCCATCCCTTGGAAACTTGGGTTACGTTGGCTCCCGTACGCTTAGCTTATCCGGTGTGCCCTGAGAACGAGATATGTGCAGCTCCTATCGGGATTTGTCAGCACAACGGGTGGTCTTGCTGGACTTGTTTTACCATTGTCGAGGATGTCTCTGTAACCGGGATGCCTAGTCTGATCGGATTGTGTTGGGAGAAGGAATATCCTTCATTGACCACGAGAGCTTGTGATGGGCTAAGTTGGGACACCCCTGCAGGGATTTGAACTTTCGAAAGCCGTGCCTGTAGTTATGGGCAGATGGGAATTTGTTAATGTCCGATTGTAGAAAACCCGAAGTTGATCTTAATTAAAATACATCGACCGCGTGTGTAACCGTGATGGTCTCTTCTTGGCGGGGTCCATGAAGTGAACACGGTGTTGGAGTTATGCTTGACGTTGGTTGTTCTAGGATCACTTCTTGATCATAGTTTTCTCGACCATGCTTTTGCCTTCTCTTCTCGCTCTCTTTTGCGTATATGTTAGCCACCAAATATTCTAGTCGCTCGCTGCAGCCCCACCTCATACCTTTACCTTACCCATAAGCTTAAATAGTCTTGATCGCGAGGGTGTGAGATTGCTGAGTCCCCATGACTCACAGATACATCCAAAACCAGCTTGCATGTGCCGTTGAACCGTGCAGATGACACAACCAAGCTCAAAGGAGGAGCTCGATGAAGATCTCGTTCGTTATGTTGTTTCCTTTTCCAGCTGGTCAGTAGAGGAGCCCAGTTGGGGTCGATCGGGGATCTATGTAGCATTTGGGGTAGTCTTCTTTCATTTTGGTTCCGTAGTCGGACCTTGATTGTATCTGGATGATGTAATGCTTTACTCATTTATTGTGTGAAGTGGCGATTGTAAGCCAACTATGTATCTCGTTCCCTTATGTATTACATAGGTTGTGTGAAGATTACCTCACTTGCGACATTGCTTTCAATGCGGTTATGCCTCTAAGTCGTGTTTCGACACGTGGGAGATATAGCCGCATCGAGGGCGTTACAAGTTGGTATCAGAGCCTTTCCCCGACCTTAGGAGCCCCCTGCTTGATCGAATCGCTGGCGTTGTTGAGTCTAGAAAAATGTTTTGAGTCTTATAGGATTATATATATCGGAGAGTAGGAATTCTTTTTACTCCTCAGTCCCTTCGCCGCTCTGTTGAGGCATCCTGACGTAGAGTTTTGACTCTTCTCTTCTCAAATTTCACTAAATTTTTTTAGGATCACGCGGGTATCTTGGAATCGTTCCGATGGTTTTGTGACGAGAACATTGTTCTTGGTGCCTCCTGACATTTAGGGGTTGTGGCAGTGTCCCGGGGAGTTGAGCTCCAAGGTGTTGTCGTCACAATTTTATCGTTGCAGTTCTAGAATACCTGAGTTCGCCGACATCGAAAATCTCTTTTATGCAGTTGTTGGTGAGATAACCTCGACGCCACCCAGTACTGGGGCGAGAGTTCGGGAGTATTTCCATAACTCGTATAACGGATGCTTTTCAGAGGTTGAGGTAGATGATTTCCGAAGGTTTCTTGGTTATGTGTTGAAGGATGGATACAGCTGGATGTAGGATTTGCTAGTTTGGGTGAGATATTATGCTTCCCCTGTATCCCCAACACCTGATTGCATAACCGGAAAATTTCGGGAGTTTATAAGTGGGAATTCAAGTAGCTCTTAGGATATCTTTCCGACAGATGTATGATATGAAATTGGGGTTGGACGTCTAGTGGTGCGCCTATCCACAGTTGGTTTTATAGTGGTCTCGTTGTGTCTTAAAGAGTCCTTGGCTATGCCGACTCGGGGACACTTCGTATGTCATGGTGACTGCCTTGTACATGATGGTGCTATACGATCGAGCCCGTGTAGGCCCCACCACGAAAACTTCAGACGAGATCTCTATCATATGTCTGTTCCGGATTATTCTACAAGCCAATCCTTTGTTTTGTTTTTGAGCTGTGGTATTCGAGTTGCTTCGAAGTCAAGTGTTGATTCCATACCTTTCCCCAAATGGTGTTCTCATACTCCAATGTGAATACTAATCCTTCTTGATAATCGAGATTGTCATCTCAATCCTTTTCACCGGCGTGTTTGTTTTCAAGTGGATCCGATCATTTCAACATTACCAAGATCAATTATCAGTTCTTCTCAACTGTGTTTGCTTCATTCATTCCAAGTTTCCTTTGTTTTCCCACCCTCCCACCCTTTTTCTTTGAGGACTAAGATTTCTTTATCAAGTATCCTTTTATTCTTGTGAAGTCTCTCCATTCTTTTCCGTCAATGTTCTTCTCCAGTGGGTCGAATTCAAGTTTTTGATGTTGACCATATCCTTTCCTCATTCCAAATGTCTTCTCTTGTCGTTGCACCTCATATTCATTCATTTCTCGCTATTCAATTGTTCCGGAGTGCTCAAGATATCTCGAAGACTCGTGTTTTCACTCTGCATTCATTGAAGATCTTTCGAGGATGTCACCTCATTCAAGCCATTTAATTCAACCGGTGGAATCTGTCTTTTCAAGCAATCATTCTACGGTGTTTCTTTTGACTGGGCTCTAACCCACAGGTTGTTTCCCAGGATCTTAGCTGACTCTTCTTATTTTTCCCGGAGCTATCCTAAATTCTTTTGAAGTTTGACGTAAGTATGAAATTTTCCATCAGTCAAATGCTTTTCTCCAAGATCTTTCTTTTCTTTTCATCGTTGGTTCAACCTTTCAAATTTTCATCCCAGAGTATCTCAACAATTCATGGTGGTGTTTTCTCGTCGTCATTCTCGTATTTTGAAGACCGAAGAAGAGTTTTTCCTCCATATCTTATCCGTTCTCTCAGAGATTCGCAGTTCTGGTCTGTTGCCATCCTCTCATAATTGATTTTGATTGTGAGAATTCGTTCCACCCATCCGGAGCAATTCAGGAGGCTTTCTAGTTTGTTTCTCCGGAGCCCATCATTTCAGAAGATTTATTCATTCTCAGCTTTCAGCTATCATTCTCCAAATCTTACCGGTGCATCGTTCAAATATCCTCTAATCAGCCCGGGATCTCTTTGTTCTCATGTACCTAAATCCTAGCAAGCATCTTCATTCATTTGCTAATTCTTCCCGGTGTTTATTTATCTTTTCTTTGTTCTGTTTCAATTCTTACCAGTGGTTCTTTCAAGATTTCTCTTCCTTTGCTATTGTATCGATTCATTCGTTGTTCCCAAATCCTACCGGTGGTTCATTGAAGACCTTCCCAAGTTTGCACAATATCTATCTTAATCATTTCTACGAGAATAAGTAGTATGTCAAATCCGTTGCTTGTCATCAATGTTATTGGTGAAGGATGAGCATAATGTAATTCTTATTCTTGCTTCATCGAGTGAATTCAATCCCTTATTCTGGAGGCTCATCAAATTCTCGGTTTCTATTGTTTCATTTTTTTCTTTTCCGGAGTCCCAAGCTCTCTCAAATATATCGTCGTGAAGATCTATCTAAATCATTACAAGGTTTCACCTTGTGTTTTCAACTTCTCTTTCTTGTCGTTATACTTTGTTACCGGAATTCTTCATGGAGGCCCATCATGGTGGTTCATCAAGGATTTAATTCCTTCGCGAAGCGTTCATCAAGATACATTTCAGAGGAGCTCAAATACTCTTCATCTTGCAATCCGGAGTGCAATTCTTTCTATCGTATCATTGGAGGTGGTATTATGTCATTCTTGATAATTTCCCTTCGTGCTTTGTGAGTCACAGTTATCAAGAATGAGATATTTTAAGTCCATCAATGTCATCATTGGAATTATCTTGGGTTATATTTCACCTAAAGCTTTTCCCTAAGGAATGTTGCTATCTATGATGCTTATAAATTACCCAAGTTCTTCATCTACTCTCCCGGTGAAATAGTTTCTCGTCTCCTTGTTGATATCAATCCAATCTATCGTTTCCGTCAGTGGCAGAATTTCAACTCAGTTTTGGGATGTTTTCCATAAGCCCACAACAAGCTTACTCTTTTCATTTTTGTATTTTTTTCAACAACTCCGTTCGACCCTTCTCCTAAGATGCTTTCAAGCTGATTCGTGATAAAAGATATTGTTTTTCTCCTCCGTTCATTCCATTTCATTCTCTCTTTTCTTCCAGAGGCATTGTGATGTTGCTCTTTTCAGTCATCATCTTGAATTATGAAGATCATGATCTTTTCATGCTTAACCTTTTAGCCGGAATGTTGTGCCCTCTGCTCAAGTTCTCTCATCTTATCAAGTTTCATATCTCTTTTCAACTGGAGTGTTGTCCGAATTTGTTCTTCCTTGGTACTCTACCCTACCGGAGTGTTTACAACATTGTTCTTCTTCATTGCATTCTTTCTTTCAATTTGTTCAACCTCGCAAGGTTCTTTGGTTTCACTCGTTTGTCAAAGAAGCAACTTAGTTCTACCCCTTCTCCTTATCTTCCGTTTTCCCTCCAGTGCCATTCTAGATCTCGGGACGAGATCCTCTCGTAGTGGTGGAGTGTTGTAGCGCCCTGAGACCGATGTGCCAGGTGTCCTCCAGTTATTTGCTGTTGTTGCCTTGTCATTGCTTGCGTGTCGTGCATCTCATATCATGTCATCATGTGCATTGCATTTGCATACATGTTCGTCTCATGCATCCGAGCATTTTCCCTGTTGTCCGTTTTGCAATCCGGCGCTCCTATGTCCTATGGTGTCCTTTTCTACCTCTTTTCATGTGTGGGTGTTAAACGTTTTCGGATTGGACCGAGACTTGCCTTGCGGCCTTGGTTTACTACTGGTAGACCGCCTGTCAAGTTTCGTGCCATTTGGACTTCGCTTGATACTCCAACGGTTAACCGAGGAACCGAAAAGGCCTCGTGTGTGTTGCAGCCCAACACCCTTCCAAAGTGCCCGCAAACCCACCTAAACCCCCTCCATCATCTCGGTCATTTGATCACGATCGCGTGGCTGCAAACCACACCTCATTTGGACTCTCCTAGCTCCCTCTACCTATAAAAATGTGTCTCCCTCCGAATTTCTCGCGCAGACAAACCCTAGATCCAACTCCCTCCACGCCGCCGGACATGTCCGCTCGCCGGCGGATGCGTCCACCCTGCCGCCACGTCGCTCCGACCTATCAGGGTCTGCCACATCATCGCCTCCTCCGCCTCAGCCACTCAAGCGCCGCCACGTCGCCCGGGTCGCCGCCCCACTCCGCCGTCCCACCCGCGCGGCCCACCGAGGCCCGTCTCCAGCCCCCACGGGCCCGAGCCGCCATCCCGCGCTGGGACCTTCGCGCGCCGCAAGGGAGCCATCGCCCCACCGCCCGTCTTCACCGTGCGCCGCCGCGGCTTCTCCGCCACCGGCCGAGCTCCGCCACCGGAGCGCCATCGCCCCCGCCGCCGCCGATCTTCGCTGGCCCGCCGCCTCGCCTTCGCCGCCCCGCCGCCTCGCCTTCGCCGGCGACTGCCTCGCCGCTCGCCGCCAAACGCGCCGCGCGCCGCCCCCCCTTCACCGGCGCCGCCCCACGCCAAGCTCGCCGGAGCCCGCGCCATGCTCGCCGGAGTTCGGCACCTCGCCGGAGAAGACAGGATGAGATCGATCCATCCTCGAACCAAACACCCGTCTCGGATCCGCACCGCGCCGTCCCGCTTCATCCGGTCCCGCGTTGAATTTTTCCCCGAGAGGTCTAAATTTTCGACTAAGTCCACAGATCTGCTTCTTTTTCAGACATATTCATCGCATCATAACTCTGTCATCGTAGCTCCGATTCGCGCGTGTAGCATATCAAAATGTTCATCTCGACGAGTACATCATTTCATCTCATTGCATCATTTTCATTTGAGATCATATTGATGCCCGAAATGCTGTTGGAAGAGGGCTATGTGATGATTATGTCAGGTCTATTTCAGCAAATGGCCTTTTGTCATTTTTGCCATGATTAATGTGTGCATGCTATGATCTTGAGCTCTACATGTGTTTTGTTATATGCCATGCCATATTTACAGGGGTGTATGCCATGTATTTTTGTGATCTTTGTGGTGACTAGCACAAGCATGCAAAGTAGCTTACTCAATGATGCTGATTTCAGGGACTTAGAATTTCACTAAGTCCTTGCCCTGTCATTATTTTTATGCCATATGTTCATGTTGTTTCCTAGTGATCTGTGCCTATTTTGAGGATGATCGGTAAGGATGTTTTGTAGATATTGTGATTATCTATCCATCCATGTCTTTGTTTGCATTTATGGAGCATCCTAGCTTGAGTCAATCGAGCTCTACTTTTGCTATAAAATGATCCTGGCAGATTGTTGACATGTTTAGCGATTTTGCCGAGGATGTTGCTATTGATCCGTGCATGCTATGTTGTTGTTATTTCCATGTCTAGCTTCTATGCCATGTATTCTTGATGGGTGTATGATTAGTTTGTCATGTCATGCTCTGTAGTGAGTGCATCGAGCTCGTAAACATGCCTACTTGTTAGTCTATTTTGCATGCTCTAGTTTTTCACTAAGTCTGAATCTGTTTATGTTTTTGCTATGTTCACATGCTTGTAATTGTATTTTCTGATCCCTTTTGGCTCAAGGTCACTAAGGGACTTTTTGTTACATGCTTTGAGTAGATTCATGCCATGCCTTTCTTTGCCATGATATGTTCCTGTAGGATGTAGTTTTCATGCTCTAAACATTTCTTCCTGATGATAATTCCTGACATGCTGTTAATTTCACAAAGTCTAAAACATGTTATCATTTGCACTTTTGCCATGCTTGTTTGAACCTGCTAATGAGTGAATTGGCCGTAGCTTGGTGTTCATCTTTTGTCAAGCATTATGAGTGGATCCCTGCCATGTATTTTGTTGCCATGTTTGAGTGCAGTAGCTTATTTGTCTTGATGCATTTAGAAGGCTACTTGCTGTTTATCGCAGACTAGTGCCATATTTGTTTTGCTTGCCATTTCCAAACCGTGCATCCGATTCCGGTGATATTTATATCGATTTCAACCGAAATCATCTCCTCTTTCCAGTGGAACTCTTGGTTTTCCAAGTTGAGGCCAGGTTCAACCATTCCTTTCCAAATCATGCATATGCATCACATACCGCATCCCGCATATCATACCATGTTCGTGTGTTGGTTGCTTACTATGTTTTGTGCTTCTTTCTGGTGTTGCTTCTTTGGGTTGGTTCTATTATCGTCGCGTTTGTGAGGACCCGTTCGACTACGTCTGTTTGTCTTCTTCATGGACTCGTTCTTCTTCCTTGCGGGATTTCAGGCAAGATGACCATACCCTCGAAATCACTTCTATCTTTGCTTGCTAGTTGCTCGCTCTTTTGCTATGCCTATGCTATGATACCTACCACTTGCTTTCATGCCTCCCATATTTTTAAGCCAAGCCTCTAACCCACCTTGTCCTAGCAAACCGTTGTTTGGCTATGTTACCGCTTTGCTCAGCCCCTCTTATAGCGTTGCTAGTTGCAGGTGAAGATTGGAGTTTGTTCCATGTTGGAACATGGATATTTTGTTGGGATATCACAATATCTCTTATTTAATTAATGCAGCTATACACTTGGTAAAGGGTGGAAGGCTCGGCCTTATGCCTGGTGTTTTGTTCCACTCTTGCTGCCCTAGTTTCTGTCATATCGTTGTCATGTTCCCGGATTTTGCGTTCCTTACACGGTTGGGTTATAATGGGAACCCCTTGGCAGTTCGCTTTGAATAAAACTCCTCCAGCAAGGCCCAACCTTGGTTTTACCATTCGCCACCTAGCCTCTTTTCCCTTGGGTTAGGCCAGCCCAAGGGTCATCTTCATTTTAAACCCCGGGCCAATGCTTGTCTAAGTGTTGGTCCAACCCAGAGCACCGTGCGGGGCTGTCCCTTGGCAACTTGGGTTACGTTGGCTCCCGTACGCTTAGCTTATCGGTATGCCCTGAGAGCGAGATATGTGCAGCTCCTATCGGGATTTGTCGGCACAGCGGGTGGTTTTGCTGGACTTGTTTTACCATTGTTGAGGATGTCTTGTAACCGGGATGCCGAGTCTGATCGGATTGTCTTGGGAGAAGGAATATCCTTCATTGACCGTGAGAGCTTGTGATGGGCTAAGTTGGGACACCCCTGCAGGGATTTGAACTTTTGAAAGCCATGCCCGCGGTTATGGGCAGATGGGAATTTGTTAATGTCTGGTTGTAGAAAACCCGAAGTTGATCTTAATTAAAATACATCAACCGCGTGTGTAACCATGATGGTCTCTTCTCGGCGGGGTCCGTGAAGTGAACACAGCGTTGGAGTTATGCTTGACGTAGGTTGTTCTAGGATCACTTCTTGATCATAGTTTTCTCGACCATGCTTTTGCCTTCTCTTCTCGCTCTCTTTTGCGTATATGTTAGCCACCAAATATGCTAGTCGCTTGTTGCAGCCCCACCTCATACCTTTACCTTACCCATAAGCTTAAATAGTCTTGATCGCGAGGGTGTGAGATTGCTGAGTCCCCGCGACTGACAGATACTTCCAAAACCAGCTTGCAGGTGCCGTTGAACCGTGCAGATGACGCAACCAAGCTCAAAGGAGGAGCTCGATGAAGATCTCGTTCGTTATGTTGTTACGTTTTCCAGTTGGTCAGTAGAGGAGCCTAGTTGGGGTCGATCGGGGATCTATGTAGCATTTGGGGTAGTCTTCTTTCATTCTAGCATTCGGCCCTTACGATGAAGGTAAAAGCCTACGTCTAGTTGTGTTGGAATTGCTGGGGTTTCGATCACCAAGAGGCTAATCCACCAGCTTGGTTATCAATCTTCTGTTTCTTTCCCTAAGCCGCCAACGGGTCGTCTCCTTATATACACGGTTCACGCCTGGCGGCCTACAGAGTCCCCGCCGGCTCATAAAGCGTGTCCGGCTCGGTGACTTCTTTTACATGCCTTTCCTTACATACGGCGGTTTACAATAATGGGCCTTAAGCCGCCTATGGGCTTAGGCCTTCTATAAGCCTTAATAAACTATCACCTTGAATGTTTTCCGGGCTTCCTTTGTGACCCGTCATTGGGACTGACCCGGCCCCTCCTGGCGGGTCATAACTGATAGCTATATCCCCAACAATATGTATCTCATCACTCTAAATTAATATTGTTGGGTTAATAATTACTTTTAATTGGGATTGAGTTGGAGGAACCTTCTCAATGATGTTTCAACTACCATGATAGTTAAATAAAATCCATTCCTTTGTTGTAGGAAAAAATTGGCTTTTCGCAAAAACTATAACCATAGAGCTTTCCACCAGCCAAATATGCATGTAGTGATAGCATTGTTCTGTTCTTGCTCTACTGTGTCATATTGCCAGCATATTCCATGTGCTGCCCGTTTTCGGGCTGCAACGTATTATGTTGCAGACTTTTCAGACGAGGAGTAAGGTTCGTTAGGTCGTTGCCGTGCAGCTCAGCTATGCCGTTGGAGTTGATGGACTCACTTTATCTTCCAAGCCTTCCGCTGTTATCGTATTAGATGGCCTTAAGCCATATTTATTGTAATAAGTACTCTTTTGAGACACTCGATGTAATAAGTGTGTGATTGCTACTCTGTTATAATCCTTCGAGTACTGTGCGTGTCAGAGACTTGACCGTCTGAGGTCGGCTCACTACAAGATGGTATCAGAGCACACGCTGAGTGTAGGACATGACCACTAAGCTAAAGCCCTAGATCACTATTCTCTTCTCATTTCTGACTCCTCTCCATTTTCTACTCTTTAGGATGGCGGATGCAAGGAACAAGTTTGCACAACCGGATGAAGATGCACCTTTTGGACGACACTTGCAGGAAGTCACTAGGTACCTGAACATAGGAATACCAAGCTTCACCGGGACTTACAAGGCCACTTTACCAGAAGAGGAGCGATGGATTATTCAAGTTCAAGTTCCAAGAAGGACATTCATGCCAGTCACTAAGCCCATATAGTTTTCCTGTGATGCACCAACCTGGAGTCTAGGAAAGGTTATGGCAGCTCACATCACCATGGGACGTATTGGAGAAGTTTACCAAAAGGAGCTTAAGGATACTGTCTACCAGATTTGTGGGCGCCGAGATGAGCAATGGGAGATGATCAGCACCAGGAAAGATAGATCAATTGCAGCTTTCATCCAGGAGTTAAACCAGCACATTCGTCGCCAAGAGAACCAGATGTGCGCAAGCATGATAGATCTGAAGAAGGCGATGACAAGGATCACAGAACTAGAGGAAGAACTCAAGGCTACACGTGAAGATTATGAGGAAGAAATCATCGTACTAGTGGAGAAGAATGATGATCTGGAAAGGAAGCTAGGAATATTCATGGGAGACCCTGCACCAGGAAGAGAAGACGAAGAAGCCAGGGAGATTTGTCTGGAGGACTACATCATCATCGACGACACCGACTGGGACCCCGACGATAGCGATGATGACTGTGAAGACGAAGCTAGAGCAGACAACATGGAGTCTTTGACCGATCAATATTTTAGTAGACTACCACATCAGTACTAGTATTCCACCATATATATAGTATAGTCCGAGCACTTTTGTAATGATAGTTAGATCGATTGTATGCCCTTGCTTGATTGATTGAGTGAAATGATTGTGTTTGTCTCATGTGCATATGGGTAGTGTTTCTCTCATTAGACCTCATTCTATTCTAATCTATTCCCTCTAAAAACCCATCAGATGCCTCCGAGACGTGACCCCGAATTTACCTTCCCACCAGAGCTCACTCAGTTGATCCAGTAGCAGAATACCCTGATGCAGTTGTTAGTTCAGAACCAAGGCAACAACAACAACAACAACCCATCACCACCACGAGTTGATAACTTAGCCTATTTTCTAAGGTTGCAACCGCTGGTGTTTTCTAGTAGCACTGAGCCCATAGTAGTAGATGATTGGCTCCGCAGGATTGGAAGGGAGTTAACCACTGCACGATGTATCGATGCTGAGAAGGTGCGTTTTTCCGCACATCAGTTGGATGGACCAGCAGCCTCATGGTGGGAGAATTACACTGTCACCTACCCTATAGCCACTGTTACATGGGACCAGTTTCAGCAAGCTTTCCGCACAGCCCATGTCTCAACTGGAGCTATGAGTATGAAGAAGCGTGAGTTTCGCAACTTACACCAGGGGAACCGTACTGTGGCTCAGTACGTGGATGAGTTTAGCAAGTTATCTCGCTATGCCCCTGATGATGTGGCCACAGATGCCGCAAAGCAGGAGAATTTTATGGAAGGGTTGAATGATGAGATGAGCATGCACTTGATGGTGGCAACATTCAACAACTACCAGGAGTTGGTAGATAAGGCTCTTATGATTGAAGGGAAGCAACAGGAGATTGAGAGCCGTAAGAGGAAGTATGGACAAGGAAGATATAATTCAAGAACTCAGCAGAAGCCTCGCCTAACCCCGAACTCGAGAGGACTTGTTCATAACCATGGAGGCCACAACCACAATGGAGGAAGTACCCATAATCATACCGACCCAAGGAATGGGAATGGGAATGGGAATGGAGCAAGCAACAATCAGAACCGTTCCAATCCAGCAACACCCGCCAAGAGAGACCTAAGCCACGTTACATGTTTCAAGTGTGGGAAGACTGGACACTATGCCACGGAGTGCCCTAAAGCAAAGAATGGAAACGGTAATGGGAGCGCTGGGAAGAATCCCAATCCATTCAACAAAGGACAAGTGAACCACGTTAATGTGGAGGAGGTTGAAGAGCAGCCAGACGCGGTTATTGGTAAGTTTTTGGTTAAGTCTATTACCACCCTTGTTCTTTTTGATACTGGTGCATCGCATTCATACATATGAAGGGTATTCATGGATAAGTTTAAATTACCAACCCAAACCCTTAGGACCCCTCTGTTAGTAAGTTCACCTGGAGCAGAGTATATGGCTAGTCGATGGTGCGACCAGATACCCTTAACCATTAGTAGCCATGTTTTCCCGTCTGATCTAATAATCTTGGAGTCACAAGGATTGTATGTGATATTAGGCATGAACTGGATGTCAAAGTATGGAGGAAGCATTTACTGTGCTAGTAAGTCGATTTACCTCACCACCCCGGAGGGAAAAAAGGATTAAGTATGTATCTAGGCATGCGCCTAGGAGTAGCCAAGTAAATACCCTCACGGGAATTGTTCAGGAGGAAGTGCCTGTAGTGAAGGATTACCCGGATGTTTTTCTAGAGGAATTACCAGGCATGCCATCGGATCGAGACATCGAGTTTTTGATAGAACGGTTGCCAGGCACCGGGCCTATATCGAAGCGACCATACTGGATGCCCGCGAATGATCTGGAAGAGATTAAGAAGCAGATCAAGGAGTTATTGGAGAAATGTTACATTCGACGGAGTTCATCACCATGGGGAGCCCCAGTGCTTTTGGTTGAGAAGAAGGATAAGTCTTTAAGGATGGTTGTTGATTATCGTGCATTGAATGAGGTGACGATCAAGAACAAATACCCACTGCCGATGATCAATGATTTGTTTGACCAGCTGCAAGGAGCAAAGGTGTTTTCAAAGATCGATTTGCGATCAGGATATCACCAGCTGAAGATTCGAGAGAAGGATATACCAAAGACAGCATTCACCACACGGTACGGGTTGTATGAGTATACGGTCATGTCATTCGAACTGACTAATGCCCCTGCCTATTTCATGAGCATGATGAACAAGGTGTTCATGGAATATTTGGATAAGTTTGTTGTGGTGTTCATAGATGATATAATGGTATACTCGAAGAATGAGGAGGAGCACAAGGAGCATTTGTGTTTAGTTCTCGAGAAACTCAGGGAACACCAGTTGTATGCCAAGTTCAGCAAATGTGAGTTTTGGTTGAAGGAAGTCGGATTCCTTGGACATGTTATATCAGGAGAAGGTGTAGCAGTAGATACTACCAAGGTTCAGTTAGTTACTGAATGGTTGGCACTCACTTCAGTTAGCGAGATCCGTAGTTTTCTTGGACTCGCAGGATACTATCGGAGATTCATTGAGAATTTTTCCAAGATTGTGAAGCCAATGACGGAGTTATTGAAGAAGGATACCAAATTTAAATGGACGGAAGAATGTGAGGCAAGTTTTCAGGAGTTAAAGAAACGTTTGACGACAACCCCAGTACTGATTCTGCCAGATATACATAAAGAGTTTCAAGTGTATTGCGATGCCTCTCGCCTAGGACTTGGGAGTGCGCTTATGCAGGACGGAAGAGTTGTTTCATATGCCTCACTACAACTAAAACCGCACGAATTAAATTATGCCACGCATGATTTGGAGTTAGCAGCTGTAGTGCATGCGCTCAAGACTTGGAGACATTACCTTATTGGAAATTGTTGTGATGTGTACACCGATCATAAGAGTTTGAAGTACATTTTCACAAAGAAGGAGTTGAACCTTAGGTAGAGGAGATGGTTGGAGCTTATAAAGGATTATGATATGAAGCTTCATTATCATCCAGGCAAGGCCAATGTCGTAGCCGATGCTTTGAGCTAGAAGAGCTATGCTAATACCCTACACGGGATTGCCAAAGGAGTTAGCAGAGGATCTTAGGGAACTTCGATTGGAGATTGTTCCTAGAGGTTTTGTTGCAACAATGGAGGTTCAGTCTACATTGTTAGGAAAGATTCGAGAAGCTCAAAAGGATGACAAAGAGATTACTGAGATAAAGGAGAGAATGGGCAAAGGAAAGGCCAAAGGTTTTCGTGAGGACGAGCACGACACCTTATGGTTTGAGGACCGTATTTATGTGCCCAATAACACAGAGATCAGGAAGTAAATACTTCAGGAGGCTCATGACTCACCATACTCGATACACCCTGGAAACACCAAGATGTATTTGGATCTGAAGGAGCGTTTCTGGTGGACTGGTATGAAGAAAGATATTGCCGAGTATGTAGCCGTATGTGATGTATGTTAGAAATTGAAGGCTGAACATCAAAAGCCAGTAGGATAGTTACAACCTATGCCGATACCCGAATGGAAGTGGGATAAACTTGGCATGGATTTTATCACCGGATTACCCAGGACCAAATCAGGATATGATTCTATATGGGTAGTAGTTGATCGCTTGACCAAAGTGGCTCACTTTATCCCAGTGAGAACCACCTATACAAGTGCAAAGTTGGCCAAGATATACATGACCAGGATCGTATGTCTGCATGGAGTTCCAACGACCATAGTATCAGATAGAGGAACATAGTTTACCTCAAAGTTTTGGCATCAACTACACCAGACTTTGGGAACAAGGTTGGAGTTTAGTACAACATTCCACCCGCAGACGGATGGACAGACCGAGAGAGTCAACCAGATTCTGGAGGATATGTTGCGAGCCTGTGCACTAGATTATGGATCTAGTTGGGATGGCAATTTGCCCTACGCGGAGTTCTCATACAACAATAGCTATCAAGCCAGTTTGAAGATAGCACCGTTCGAAGCCATGTATGGACGAAGGTGTAGAACACCGTTGTTATGGGATGAAGTTGGAGACCCTCCGTTGTTTGGACCAGATTTGATCAAGGAGTCTGAAGAAGAGGTTAAGTTGATTAGAGATAGACTGAAGATAGCTCAGACCAGGCAGAAGAGTTATGCAGACTCGAAACGCAAGGAAATAACCTATGAAATTGGAGACAGAGCATATCTACGAGTGTCACCCTTGTGAGGAGTGAAACATTTTGGAGTTAAGGGAAAGTTAGCCCCGAGATTTGTAGGACCGTACCGAATTTTGGAACGTATGGGAGAAGTTGCCTACAAGTTGGAGTTACCTGAAGGACTGTCAGGAGTTCACGATGTGTTCCATGTTTCCCAGTTGAAGAAGTGTCATGCTGAGATGGCCGATATACCACTAAGAGAAATTGTGCCCCTGGAGGCGATTCAGTTGGATAGTGATCTGACCTATGAGGAGAAGCCAGTCAGGATTCTTGAATTTGCCAGCCGAGTCACCCGCAGCAAGGTTATCAAGTTTTGCAAAGTTCAGTGGAGTCACCATACCGAGGATGAAGCCACCTGGGAATGAGAGGATGATCTTTGCAAAGACCACCGCACCTATTTTCTAGCTAACCCAAATCTCAAGGGCGAGATTCATCATAAGGGGGGTAGGTTTGTAACATCCTAAATTATCAATTTGGAATGTTATACATAGATCATTCATGCATATCATATTTTATTGCATTTCGTTTCGCGATCCTCGAAATCCTAAGCAACTCAAGGACCCTTGGAGAGAGTTGGGGATTTCCATGTTCTCATATTTGAGTTTATCAAATATTGAAACGAGGATTTTTGGTTTTAATTATTTTTCTCTCCGAAAATATTTCATATTAAAATATATGAGAGGAGATAATATGACTTCTCCAAAATAAATAAAATTTTGGAGGAAAAATATTAAAATCAAATATTTGATTTTATTCGGATTTTATTGCTATTTTATTTGAATTAGAAAAATTGCATGTTTTTCAAAGTTGCATTTTAGGGCCAAGAAAATGTTCATCTCGTTCTAAATATTTTATTTAGACGGCGAAATTTTGTTTTGGCATTTTAATTTTTTTATTTTATTTTATAGGATTTTTTTAATTTCGGCAAAATTATTTAAAAAAAAGTTTCCCTCCGCCGACTGGGCCGAAGCCCAAGTCAGCCGGCCCACCTCCCCGCGTTGTCTCCTTCCAGGAGAACGGGAGCGCGTCGCCGCCCGCGAGGCCGAGTCCGGCCGGGACTCTCCCTCCCCGCGCTGCTTGCCCCCTCGCCCAAGCAAGCACCCCCTCCTACAAGTACCCCGCCCCGCCCCCGATTTCCGCCACCACCGCCGCACCCCGCCGCAACCGGAGCCGCCCCGCGCCGCCGCCGCCCGTTGCCGCATCGCCGCCGCCGAGCGCCGCTGCCATGCCGCCCTGCCACCACCGCCGCAACCCCGCCTCGCCGGAGTCGCCGCCCTGCCTCGCCGGAGTCCCCGCCCTGCCTCGCCGAGGTGAAGCCGCCGTTCGTTTTT
The DNA here is from genome assembly GCF_018294505.1 of Triticum aestivum. Lineage (NCBI taxonomy): Eukaryota > Viridiplantae > Streptophyta > Magnoliopsida > Poales > Poaceae > Triticum > Triticum aestivum. The sequence goes on along the minus strand of NC_057797.1, from coordinate 582,155,504 downwards.
TTAAAAGAATCGATCCGGTTTTTTAGGAAACCCTAAGTTTTTTTTTGAATAGATCGGTTCGCCGGTTTTCCTCGGTTTAGTTATTTAGCGGACGTTCATCCGTACATTCGTTTTAACGAACGGTGTTCACTCGTTAGCCGCAGACAGCGAACATTCGTTCATTAGCCTGTTCGTCAGTTTTTCTTTTTCTCAGATTTTCCGCGATTATTTTCGATAGCGATTTCTGATCCGATTTTCGTTTTAGTTTATATTTTCGCTCATTTGTCGAAATTAGGCGATTCAAGCGCCTAGATCTTCTTCTCGGAAAATTTGACTTTAGTCCAGAATAGTAAACGGATCTTGTTTGTTTCGCAGTTTGAGTTTTGTTGCCCCGTTTGATTTGATTCTTTTTGCAAACCAGAGTTCTTAAATTGAACTTTCTGGTTAGACCTTCTTATTTGAGTTTTATCCATGCTTCTTTGCTTGATTGCTTATGTATGCTATTGCTTGTTTGCGATAGAACACCCGGAGTGCGAAGCGTGCTACTTCGAATCTTTAGGTTTTGCGGATCATCAGCAAGGCAAGTAACACTTTGATCATACCCCTTTATCACCTAGTTTTTATGCATTAGCTCCAATCCTCAAACATTGCATGATTAGGATGTGATTAACTTGTGGGTTGGGAAGTAGTTAATGTGGTAGAACCTATTGCCCTGTTATTATCAAACCCTTGGGAGTTACTTCTATGTATTGCTTATATTGATATGCTATGCTCGTAGACGTGGTTTGGGTGAGTGAAATCCATGACAGATGTGAGATTGTTAATTAATGGCTCCACTTAAGGTGGCAACTTGAATACACATCTGGGTGGATTGTTTGTCGGGCACCTGGAGAATCCAGTGTTGTCCTAGGATATCCCAGAGTACCCGTGTGATAATCCTAAGGTCCGCCACCCAGGCTCAAAGGGAACTGAGATGTTTCATGCTAGAAACTTCCGTGTGCAGCCACACGGTATTATGGGCTCTAGCATAGCTGAGTAAGTTACATGAGCTCTCGAAGAGCTGGATCAGCAGGTAGAGGGATGTAGGTTGGTATGGTCTGCCCGGAGTAAAGATTAAATGTTTCTGAAAGACTGTGCCTCGGCCATCCGTTTCTCAAACACCCTGTAGTGCGAGAAATCCAACGGAGGAGATCGGGTCTTGTGGAGAAAAGTGCACAAACCTCTGCAGAGTGTACAATCTAATCATGGTTAGTTGTGTCCCCGGTTATGGACAATTCTTGAGTATCTACTACTTGGATTATCATATGTATCTCATCACTCTAAATTAATATTGTTGGGTTGAAAATTACTTTTAATTGGGATTGAGTTGGAGGAACCTTCTAAATGATGTTTCAACTACCATGATAGTTAAATAAAATCTATTCCTTTGTTGTAGGGAAAAATTGGCTTTTCGCAAAAACTATAACCATAGAGCTTTCCACCAGCCAAATATGCATGCAGTGATAGCATTGTTCTGTTCTTGCTCTATTGTGTTATATTGCCAGCATATTCCATGTGCTGACCCGTTTTTGGGCTGCAACGTATTATGTCGCAGACTTTTCAGACAAGGAGTAAGGTTCGTTCGGTCGTTGCCGTGCAGCTCAGCTATGCCGTTGGAGTTGATGGACTCACTTTATCTTCCAAGCCTTCCACTGTTATCGTATTAGATGGCCTTAAGCCATATTTATTGTAATAAGTTCTCTTTTGAGGCACTCAATGTAATAAGTGTGTGATTGCTACTCTGTTATAAATCCTTCGAGTACTGTGTGTGTCAGCATTACCGATCCAGGGATGACACTGAAGCACAGAGACTTGACCGTCTGAGGTCGGGTCTCTACAATTGGTATCAGAGCAAGGTGCTCACTTTTTCTGTGTGATTCGGTTTAACCACCTGGAGTTTTAGCCATGTTGACTGTAGGGATAATCAAGGTCTCCGCCGCGTGCCCCATTTTCGATGGTCATGATTATCCCCGATGGAAAGCTATGATGAGGAAGCGCCTTCTAACTATGGACAGTGAGCTTTGGACTGTCAGTGAGATTGGTCTCACTGATTTATGCAAGATGGTGCGTGCTAACGATATTCAGAAGTACACCTTTCTGGGCACGAAGGCGAAGGCTGTTATATGCTCCCGTCTGTCAAGAGACGAGTTCAGGCGCGTCATGCATCTATGCAATGCAAAGCTTATATGGGACCAGATCTCTGACGTCTATGAAGGTCATTGAACATGTCAGGACCCATGGTTCCTTGAATTCAAGGAGTCTCTCAAAACAATGACTCCCGAACCTGAGCCACCTTCTCCCACCTACCGCTTCATGACACGTGGTGCCAAGGTAAACTCACGCGATGCTTACTTTCAAACTTCAAGTGAAGATGGCTCTGAATGTGAATCTAAACCTAGCTACAAAACACTTGCTAAAATTGCAATAGAACAACAAAATTCTATGGAACATATTCAAAAGTTGCTAGACAAAAGCGATGACCTATTGGACGCGGAAATGACTCGAACTCAGTCCTTAATTGAAGACATTAAAAATCTTCACGTTAAGTACGAAGAACTTGAAAGTCGTCATGAAACGCTCTCAACTACTCATGAAAAGCTCTCCTATGATTATCTTCAAAGGAAGCAAGAGCTTGAGAACTTGAGATCATCTCATGAAGATCTTCAAAAATAGAACGAGTCACTCCGCGCTCAACAGATCAGTTCTGCTCAGGTAGACTTTGAGCCACCATGTTTAAAATGTCTTGAGCATGATAATGCTGCTTCTGTCTGTAACATCCCAAATTTTCAATTTGGAATGTTATACATAGGTCATCCATGCATATCATATTTTATTGCATTTCCGTTCCGTAATACTCAAAATCCTAAGAAACTCAAGGACCCTCGGAGAGAGTTGGGGATTTCCTGGTTTTCATATTTGATTTTTATCAAATAATGAAACGAGGATTTTGATTTTAATTATTTTTCTCTCCGAAAAATATTTCGCATTAAAATATATGAGAGGAGATAATATGACTTCTCCAAAATAATTGAAATATTGTAGGAAAAATATTAAAATCATTTATTTGATTTTATCTGGGTTTATTTGGATTTTTATTGCATTAGAAAAATTGCACGTTTTCAAAATTGCATTTTAGGGCCAAGAAAATGTTCATCTCGTTCTAAATATTTTATTTAGACGGTTAAAATTTATTTTGGCATTTTTAGGTTTTTATTTTATTTTCTAGGATTTTATTTCTATCGGTGAAATTGTTTTAAAAACAATCTCCCCGCGCCGAATGGGCCGAAACCCAGCCGGGCCGCCGGCCCAAGTCGCCACCGCCGCCGACTCGGACAGAGTCCGAGCCGGACTCTGCCTACGATGCCGCGCCTTGCCCGTACTCCAAGTCGCCGCCCCGCTTTATAT